>NW_008611388.1:66795-71980 GCF_000691845.1 Merops nubicus
TGTAGGATAGTCCTGTAAAGCTCATTCATTATTCTGTTATTTTGGCAGAGAAAAACAACACTGTTGTTGTTCAGAGAAGAAAACAGTATGAAGATCAGCCCCCCTACTTAAGCACTGGGGCTATTAGCTTCTCTTGGATGAAGATGAATAGCAGCTTGTACTTCCCAGTTGTAATAAGAGTAAACATTTTTTCCTAGGCTATTTTTTAAGTTCAGGCAATTCTACCAAGATGTAGATGTGGCAGCCTCACTTTTCTTAAACAACTTCCCCAAATCTCACCAAGCAAAAAAACATGCCAGTGTTTGTCTGTTTTCTTTGGCTAGGGAGAGAAGGTGAAGCTCCTGGAAGCTGTGATATGCTTCCCTCCACATTCCTGCCACCCTCATGTTGGCTTAGCTGGAATGTGTCCACTGATGCCACATTTTGCTCTTTGATCTCCCCTCTCGTCATCCCCAAAAAGGCAGGAGCTGTGTGGTGGACATCTCTGTGGCTTATGGCTTTGTAGATGGGGTAAAGCTGGACACAGCTGCCTTGCCTGATAAAAGCCAACAGAGGTACTGCTGTCAGAGGTAAGATTCAGAAGCAAGGGATCAGCTTGATCATGGGCTGGAAGATGTGAAGGTGGTTTCTGAAAGCTGTGTTCAGTGGGGCCCAGGGCTGGAGGAGCCACCTTGCTGTGATGGTGGCATCATGCTGGGAGCTGATCACCAGTGGGGTTCCCCAGGGCTCAATTTCAGGACCAGTGTTCTTGAGTGTTTTTATGAGTGGTCTGGAAGCAGGAATGGAATGTACATTAAGTAAGCTTGCTGACGATGCTAAGAGGAACTATGGACTCCCTTGAGGGTAGAGGGGCCCTCCAGATAGATCTGGTTAGGCTAGAGAGCTGGGCAAATACAGCTGCTTGAAATTTAACAAGGGCAATTGCTGGATTCTTGACCTGTGATGGGGTAATCCTGGTTGTCTCTGCAAACTGGGAGAGGAGATGCTGGAGAGCATCTGTGAGGAAGGAAGTCTGGGGGTTTGGGCTGATGGCAAGTTGAATGAGAGTTGTGTGCACCCTGGCAGCCAAAATGGCAAACTGTGTCAAGCACAGCATAGCTAGCTGGTTGAAGGAGGTGATTGTCCTACACTGGTGCAGTCCTGCCTTGAGGACTGCGTGCAGTTTGGGTGCCTTAATATAAGGAGGACAACAAACTATTAGAGTGCATCCGGAGGAGGGTGACCAAGATGGTGAAAGACCTTGAGGGCAAGAATTCTGTGGAAGACCTGAGTTCACTTGGCTTGTTCTTAGAGAAGAGAAGGCTGAGGGATGACATCATCATGGTCTATAGTTTTCTCCAGGGGGGCAAGAGAGAAGGAGGTGCTGATATGACCAGAGATAGGATATGATAAAATAGAATAGACCTGTGTCAGGTGAAGTTCAGATTAGACATTAGGAGAAGACTTTTCACTGAGAAGGGTGGTCAGTTGCTGGAACAGGCTTCCCAGGGAAGTAGCCATGGCAACAAGAGTTCAAGGAGCAGTCTGGATGATGGTCTTAGTCATGGTGCAGTTTTAGGGAGTCCTGCAAGGAGCAGGGAGTTGGACTTGATCCTTATGTGTCCCTTCCAATGTGAGATGCTCTGATTTCCTTGCTAGTGGTATCCTTGCTGAAGTTCAGGTTTGGTTGAGTAGCAGTCACCTGGTTTGCCCTCAGGATACTGAG
This sequence comes from Merops nubicus, assembly GCF_000691845.1. Classification (NCBI taxonomy): domain Eukaryota; kingdom Metazoa; phylum Chordata; class Aves; order Coraciiformes; family Meropidae; genus Merops; species Merops nubicus. The sequence continues at coordinate 68,501 of NW_008611388.1, forward strand.
ATCACATTTGTTATCACAGTATGTGCAGCAATGATATTACCTGACAGATTTCATCACTGCTAAGTGATTCCCTTTAGACTTGGCTTTCCTCAGCCTTCTGTAGCCACCTCGGGTTGTGATGGACCTTTAGATCCTTGGGGAAAAAACTCAGCTGTAATAGTCCCATCTCTCCTGTACAGCCAATTTCCACTGCTGGAAGCACCATCTCCCTGAAGAGGGAATGTAGCAGATCTGAATTTCCCAATTCAGACATCCTCCCTAGTGAAACAGGAAAGGTTGCTTATGTACATCAGTATTAAGTGGTGTCTCTTGCTTTTCCTACTTTAACTGCTCCAAAGGTTCTTGCATTGTTTGCTTTGAGTTGCTGAGGAGGCTGGAAAAGCCCTTCCACCAAGCCTTGGAGCCCAGGTGTACAGTAAGCCCCAGGCATCCATTGCTGTCAGACTGAATGTCTTGCTCCTTTCTGCAGTCTCTGTATTACCTGACCCTTTCACATGTGAGCATCTGAATACAGGAAGAACTTCTGAAGAACTCAACTCCTTCATTTTAGGTGACTTTGAAAGGGAGTTAGATGTCTGTATCTAATGCAAGGCTACTGCCAAGATGACTTGCTCAGTGCTTTGCAGAGATCTGTGTTGGAGCAGGGCATTAAGCAAGTCCCAACTGGTGGCATTGCAGAGGATCATCCTCCTCTCTGAAGAGACCCTTCACTCATGCAGGCTGTCTCTGGCCCTTGATGAGCTACTTTCTATATTGACATTGCTTGTTCTTGCAGAGCCAATTTTTGACTGGTAATACAGTTTTTGCTGCTTGCCCTCTGCCCTAGTTAAATTGCTGATGCATCAGGCTTATGGAAGGGGGTTGGAAACCTCTCATCTCATTCTATTCTACTGTACTGTAGAACAGAGTGCTTCAGATGAGGATAGCAGAGTGTAGACAGGTAGTCTTGCATGCAGAGCCCAACCATTTAACATTCATGTTGTGGAGAGCCAAGTTAAAGGGGGTTCACATTTAAGATGTGAGTAATAACTTGGGACATTTTCTCACAGCATTTTCCTTGCTCTGCTGTTAGGTTCCTCTGAATTTTTCCATTGTTGACATATGCCCCTGGCCCTCATCACCTGCCTGGTTTCGTTAACGTGTCTATTTCTTTTTCTAGATGGCCAGTAAAGATTGCAAGAATACAGCCTACTCTTTAGCAGATTTCTTGCCTTACCCCTTGTGTGTTCTTCCTGGGCAGATTGGAGCTTTATCTTGTGAGGCTCCCCTTTTTTTTTTTTTAATAATGTTCCAGGCAACTGTCAGTAATCTTATGTCCCAGCTGTTCTTGCTTTTGAGAGTAAAATTTGAGACACATTGTGCAGAACTCAAATATATTCCAGCTGCTTCTGTAATAATAAACAAGTACTTTTGTGACTAGCAGAACTAATGAAAACTCGTTTCCTATGGCTTTGTGTCTTATGGTTGATTGGCTTTTTAACTAAATTATCCTAAAGCTACAGTAGTGAGAGCTTTATAAGACATCAGAGAATTCACAAAAAGTGGGAATGACTTGGGGAGAAGATAATATTTTGGTCATGGGAAGAGCTTTAACTGAGTTTATAGCTAAGAGTGAGCTCAGGAGGATTCATAGAAGCATGAAAAAAAAATAGTGAATAGAGGTGAAATTTCTCAAGTCTAATAACTGCAAAGTTTGAGAGATGCTTTTTCTGCAATTAGGGCACTCAAAATGAGGCTTTTCCCATGAAGGTTTCTTGATGATTAATAAGGACTGAGCTCACACTGATATCTTACCCTCTCTATTCACTATAATATCTTTTTTCCTCTACTGGATTGTCTATCTTTCATGAAATTTTAGGGATTTAGTAACCTTGAAGACTTCTGTCCCAGTGGATTGCCATCAACAAATAGGTTTACATGTGATTATGACAGAGAGGCAGGGAGAGACACAGATGCACAAAGATTCTGCTTTCACATAAGGCTTTAAACCAACCTGGTGTAATTTAGAGGAAGATTATATGGTGGTTGCAGTCAGTGCAGAGCAATTCTGAAGTATGTATTTCTTGGGGAATGTATTTGTCAGGGGAGTTGATGTCTGACACTCAGCTCACCTCAGGCTCTGCTGTTACTTTTCACTGTGGCTGCCCTGCTCATTCTTCCCAAACTCCTGCTTTGAGTGTCCTTATTCCTTGTACAGTTCTTTCATTTCAGTTACACTCAGTGTAACCATTCAGAGTTGGAAGGTGGTTGGAAAGGCAGCGGATTTTTTTTTTGTCTAGAACTTTGTCCTGTGGACTGACAGTCTGTGTAAAACCTGCCATATTGTCTTGTGAGGAAGATCTTTTATTTGCTGAAATATTGGGGCACTAACTGAACATTGTTCATCCTCTGTCCAAAGTGAAGCCCACAAACCTAACGCTTAGTTGGCTTTTTTTCACTAGCGTTTAGTATATTTGTCCAATACTTCATTCTTCAAGACTGTTTTCCTCATATCTCTGCTTTCTTCCTTGGCTTCTTAGTGATATCTGTCAGCAGTTACCTGTGTGAACAATTTGCTAGCTGAGCTGCTGTGGGTGATGAAAAGCATATTGGTTTTGGTGAAAGAGCAGCTAAGAAATAAAAAAAAGAAAAAAAAAATCTGAAAATACTGATGTGTACAACATCTCAAAATCCGAGCTGCTGCAGGGAGGGAAATGCTCTGAAATCCCAGGGAGAGGTGAAGCATTGCACAAAATGCATGAGTATGTCTTCCTTAACAGCAGGCAATCTAGTGACCAGTGATGCTGGTGCTGTTTTGATTCCCTCCAGCAATTTGTCTTTGCTTTTTATTTCTTTTCCTTTTCATCATACAAAAAACATTAGTATTGGCTTTGAGTCTCCTACCTCAAGACAGTGTGAAGTGTTGTATAAACATCTTGGAGTGCCTGTCTATTATCTTCTGAAAGGCTTCTGGGCTCTCTGGCAGACATGCTTGGGCAGTCTGGCACCATATTTACTCAAGATAAAGAAATTGTTTCATGCAGTGACCAATTAAAACACCTTCCCCCACCCCGAATTATCACTGACATGATTAAGATCAATCTTAATGCTTAAGATCATGGAACAGCCCAGGTAAGGCTTGGCAGATCAGACAACATCCTGCTCTCCTAGGTCATATTGCCACTTCTTGGGAGTTCAGGCAGGGTTTTAAAGACACTTTGTCCTTTAGACAACTAGATCTTTACTGAAGCAAACAGGGCTTTTTTTGGTGGTGTCCTCTCAGATGGTTGGTTTGTTCAGTTTTTCTAGCTTTGGGAAGGGTGCTTAGGCTTTGCAGTGCCAAGTCATGAAGGATGAAGTTCTTGGCAAGTTGAGAGGAGGGGCACAACTGGTACTGAGAAACTTGTCATGGAGCATAACAGATGTGTTTGATTTATTTGTAACTCGAGGGGGGTGGGAAATCGATGTTTGCCAAAGGCAAAGAACAGAATCAATAGGGAA
>NW_008611388.1:72011-113565 GCF_000691845.1 Merops nubicus
CTTTTAAAGCCTAGTGAGAGGGTATTAAAAAGTGAGTTAAAAAAATAAATTAATAGCTATGAAAATGCCTTGGCAGTATAATTTTAATCTTAAAACTGAAAATACACAAGTGGTTTATAATGTTTTGCAATAATGGAGAAATGATTGACTTGGATTTTGAGTGACACTCTGGTGTAGAGCATGGAGAATGGGGTAAATATATTTTCCAGTGCCAACCCATTGCTATACTTCCTCTTTTCTTTTTTCTTCTTCGTGTTTTGCCTCTATGGGGTGTTTTTCTCCAAGGGGAAAAGACAGGTCAGTGTTAGGCAAAGAGATGGATGTTCATCAAAAGAATTAAGGCCTAGGGACAGGCAGAGAGAAAAGTTTATGGGAGGTTGTGAGAGACCCAACAGAGCAGGAAAAAAAGGAAAAGAGATGAAGTAAAGGGGCCTGTTCCAGCAACGTGCATTGTATGAGAAGTATTCTGGGTGGCAGAGTTAGCAATTTAATTTCCACACACTAGAAGGTGGTCCAGAGTTAGAGATGTTTTCCCACATTATTCAGAGCACTAAGAAGTCTCCTTTCATTCTTGGCACCACCTCCCCTCAACGAGAACAAGTGGAAAAAACCCCCCTTTTTTTTTTTTTTTTTTAGAAGCTTTTCACCTTTTTTCCAAATAGTCACCATAGTCTAGGTACCTTACAAAGGTCTGGGCATGCTGGTCTTTAATATCCCTGGGCCTGCTGCTCTGGATTAACTGCTTTTCTCCAGCATTTTCCCCTGCTCACTAGCAGGTTTAGGACTTTAAACCCCCATTGATATTACTCTGATGCAATTTCTTGTGAAAACTGTATTTTCCAAGTATTAAATTGCTTTATCCTTGGGTTCTTGATCAGGCAATGGGAGCATCTATTTATGGAAACCAGACCACATCCATTCCCTCAGCAGGGGTCTGAGAAATGCAGCATAAAATCTTTTATTATTGGTTGTCTTGTGAGATTTTCAGCTGCTTTCAGCTTCTCTGTGTGCATAGCATGGAAACTCTTGAATGATGTGGATGTTTCACCTGTTTCCTGCTGAGTCCTGCTGGCAATAACACCTGTCTGCAGGAAGAAGGCATTAATGATAGCCACTTCTCAAAGACCTGGTTGAAGCAGATGGACATGATGGGCCTTCCTACTTCAGCCTGAATGGATGAGGCCATTTCACCCTACAAGTGATGGTGGAAATGGTATGAGGTTGCTGTTTGAGACCTGGGGGCATGCAGCAAAACTAATTAAATTGGATTGAGAGGACTGATGGCAGCAGCCTAGGGACTGAGTTCTGCCTGTGTGGGTAAAGCTGATGAGGAGGAAGCTCAGTGGTGAGCACAGCTCTGGGAGGAGGCAGAGGTAGAACTCTGGGGCATGGGGCTTGTGGCAAAGTCTGAGTGAGATGATCTTAGGGGAGGGAGCTGCTGGTTCTAATTTGCAGTGTTCAGGCAAATGGGATTTTGTAGGTTGCTAATTGCAATAGCACCAGAAGAAACTTCTTAGTTTCATACTCTATTCATGCTCTGAAAGGGAAGAAACTTGTAATATCCTGAGTGCTTACTGAAGTATCACAGCTTCTTAGACCTTTGCATCTTGAAAATGATTTACAGTCTAAGCTCTCAATCTGATTTTAAACACATGATGCAAATGTCTTTATTCTGTGTAAGGGGTGGAAGGGAGATTTAGAGGAGCAGGGGAAGCTCATGGGAGACATTTTTTTACATGAAGCCATGGATGAAAGGAGGGAGGGAAACAGGTTTTTATTCCACAGAGAATGCAAATAGGATATCAGAAGCTTTTTTTCCTGAGCTCTAAGACCCACAGAGGTGTCTCTGGAGAGGAGTCCAAGCCTTTTTATATTCTTTCCATTATCTGTGCTCCTCTTTTTTTTTTTTTTTTTGGCATTTTGGAATGCAGATTCAGATCCTGGATGAGTTCACAAAGCATAACTTGTTTGTCTGGTGCTGCCTAGGTAACACTAACTGTATGAGCCACGAAGAAATGTGCTTGTTTCTGTTCTAGCACTGAGAACCACTCCACGGGGTTTTGACATCGTATCTGAACCAGAAATCTGAAATGCTAATGGCAGGAATAAGCCTCCTGTAAGTGGTACAGTCTGCCCCTGTGGAATCAGTGTTCCTGGGATAAAATGGAGCATTACATCAAGTCTTTTTCTTATGTATGCCGATTTCCAAACATTGATGGATAATTGTCAAAAATAGGGAGCTGGTGAGTCCAGAAGATCAATAAAAAGCATGTGGTGCAAGTGCAAATAGAAAAATCCTGTATCATACCATTTTTATAGAGTTCTGGTGTTGATAGTCAGGAGACCTTTAACACAGACTAAAATAGCTTTTAATAATTTTAATCAACTTTGTTTCTAAAGACTGCTCCAGTCACTAATAAGCCTTTGCCAAGGAATGGAACTGTTCAGAAGGTTTTGTCATCCTTTAATTAGTCTTGATAATGAGGCCTCATTTTAGAGGAAAACTTAATTTAATGGTCTTGGTATTGAATGACCTTGGTGTGGTTAAGACACTTGTCTATGTGTATGGGAAATGCAAATAATGGAGACTGTTTTGGCTCACAGCCTGTGAGCCTCAGTAAGGTACTGGGTGTTACTTTAAATTTGCTTGCTTTGCAGGTCAGATTGAAGGATGCCTGAGACAAGCAATAAATATTTTTCCTGCCGTTGGGAGGCTGAACCTGCTGATTAATGCACCTCTCATTTTTTTCAAATGCTTGAATCCACCCTTCCATTGAATGTTCTTTGTGGTGATAGAGGCTTCCAATATTTTTTTTTTTTTCCTAAATAAATGCTAGATGAGGGCTATGACTCAGCAGGGTTGGGTAATTGAATCCCAACATGTAATTTTTAAACTACAGTAGTTTTGAATGTGCTGCTCACAATTTCTGTAACATGTTGCTCCTGAAAGCAAGATTGCACTTGAAATAGTAAGGGCAGTTGTTAATGTTTAACACCCTACTTCACTGGGCAAATGGTAAAATATTGTACTTATAGCTGTATGTATTAGTGTTTGCACTACTGGTATTTGTAATATATAGGTATGTTTTCTTTCATCTTAGGCTTTTTTTGTGTATTTTTTTTTTCTTAGACTTAAGATTCCAACTGTAGTTTATTTTAGCATTTGCTCCATATAACATCTTTGTTTTCAGCCCTAAACTAGCTTTTAAACTTCTTCTAAAATTGCTTTTTTAAACTTAATGGGGGCCTGGGCCAGAGCATACAACAGCAGTGACTGGAATGAGTTTGAATTGTAGAGGAAACTCTTTATTGCATCCTGATGATAGTCTAATTTGCCAGAACAGAAAGCAAGCTGCTCTTTTACTGGGAGAACAGCCTGAGAACATTGTCTATGGAGCACTGGGAATACCAGCTTTCTGTATCTAGTCTTGCCATTAGTTTGTTGGATGGTGGATGAGTCACTTTATTCCCCAGGACCCATTTCCTTATCTCCAAACAGGGGATGGTGCAGACTCCCTGTTGAAGCTTGGTGGTGATCTACTGATGGAAAGCTTTCTTCTATAAGCTATGATTACTGTCTAAGTATTGTTAATTAAGTGTTGCAATGAAAGTGATAGTAATGAAAATGTGAATGACCACTTTAAGCAAAACTAGTGGCAATGTGGGTGTCTGCATAGGAGAGACATGGAAGGTTGGGAAATTAGAGGGGAAAAAGCTGGAACTATTCAGATCATAACTATGTTCTTCTGTTTAAAAAGAGATTTACCACTTGTGGCACATCCCTGATCATTAGAGAGCTAGTGGGCCTTTGCTAATTGGTCCCAGCTAAGGACAGCCATGTGTCTACCCTGTGTTTTGCTTCACTTGGAACTGACTTTGTACTTGTGCTTCATTGCACTGGAAAACCAGAGCAAGCAGCTGGGAGTCAGGGCTGAAAGTGCTATTTGAGACATCGTTGAGGTGAGTATGAACTCACCTGTCTCACTTTGCTTATTAACAACATGGATATAATACCTGCATGTGAGAACACTTTGTGCTTCAGCTTGTTGATCTATAGGAAGAATGTTCACATGTGTTTTGGTGGAGTTGGTTCAGACTTGGAAGACCTGTAGCTATGCCTGGGTAGAGGGTGTTGCTGACTCCAAGCAGTGCAGTGCTGAATAAGTGTGGCTTCTGATCAGAGGGATCTGTGATTTCACATCATTTATTACCAAAGGCCAAAGGTGAGGAATGCCCAGGGCTAATTGCTTGTGCTGGTGCCTGGTGAGGCCTTGAACATACCTTCTGTGTTTTGGTGTCTTCAAGTTTGAAACCCACCTGAGACATTGAGAAATTCCTGTGACTTACATCTTCATGTTAGGTTTGTGCTTTTGCTCTGCTTAACCAGGGATGTGCTGTGTTTGTGCCAGAAGTGGCCCTGTATCCTGGCCACTGTGAATCTCCTCTAGACTGATGCTGAACCACTGGTGGTGCCTTCTCTGAGTGTATTGGGTGTGCAGGTGCATGTGTGTGCAGAATCCTGTAATGTGACCACATCTCAAGTGCCTCTACCATAATTCACTGCATTTCCAAGTGCATAATCATCTTTGTCACCCCAGAAGCTGTTGGTGGGCAAAGTGGTGTTAAATTTTGCCTGTTAGGATTACTCTTAGGTCCTGTTTCTTTAAACAGAAGGTACTTTTCTTCCTCACTGAAGCATGGCTGACAGAGCTTTCAGCTCCTGGTGCCTGGAGATGCTCTGCTGCAGAGCAGACACATGTACCTGGGGAGCAGGGATAAAATTTGTGTTAAAGAACATAATTTAAAATTGTGTTCAGTTTGTACCTTTTTAATGTTTGTGTGTTTTTTTTTTTTTTTTCCCCACCTCTGTGTACTTGTATGCTTCCTGGCTGTGGATGAATGCTGATTAAACTTCTGCCATTTTCCAATTGAGGAGCACATCTGTTGATAGGCAGCAGAGGAATGCACAGCTATGAAGAATATAACACAGCCTTTCACCATCTGTGGATCAGGACCATATCTTGAGCATTTGCTCTTTGTGATCCTTCTTGATGGAGAAGAAAAGAGGGGAGGGAAAAGAGAAACTTATGTAATGCTCAGCCAAATTAGTGTATGCTAGGCACTGGACATGTGCTGTGGCTGTTCTCACAGCATCTCTTACTGATGCACACTGTTACATGCTTAGACCACTGCCTTTGAACTTGTGTAATGGAGCAATAATACTATTTTGTTAGTGCTATTTTAGTGCATCTTATATTTGCTTCTGCTGCAGCATGTTTCACTCTTATCCGAAATACTGTAAAGTGTTGTGTCCATAAATTATGGTGTGGGTCCCTGTGTGTCCATTGCCTTAGATTCATGAACTCATAAAGCACTCGCCGTGTTTCTTTGGTTTGTCTGACTGGGTTTGGTGGTTTTTTTTTTTTGTGTTGTTTTTGTTTTGGGATGTGTGTGGTTGCCTTTTTTCCCCTCCTTACCTAATGCATAAATGGAGTACACTGTTCCCAAATGACATCAGTTCTCTGGAAACCTATAAAATCATTCTTGTTTGACTGACTTTACACTACTGCTGTATAAAATTAATTTTATGAGGATGAATAGGAAACTTATAGATTACATAAGGCCAGCTTTGGAGCTGCAGTGCAAGCCATTTACAACAGAAGTGCAAATAGCTTGATGGTTTTGAACCTTCCAGTCTGCTCTTTGCTCCATGGATTATCATGATGGTTCATTTACATTTACTTTGACAACAGTATCTGCCACTGATAAAGAGTACGAATTTGAGAAGAAATACCTGAATAATAACAGCATTGTATTTATAAAAATTGTCCCTTGGGGGCAGAGCGTAGCTGCAGATGAGCAAACCCCAGTTTACTTCTTGTAATCCATTACTGTTAATTTGTTCTTCTCTCCAGGAGCCTTCAGCTGGCCAAGTGAGAAATTATTTCTCTTGCCTTTGTTTGGAGCCCTCTGAACTTCAAAATGTCAAAGGGAGCAGTAAAAATGGAAGGGGAGGGAGAACCACCCCAACCTTGCTTTTGAAGTCTGCAGCTCACTCTTGGCATCCAAAGGGCAGCTCTGCAGTTACTGCCTCCTGCCCATCTCAGTTAAGGATAAATAATCTGTTAAAGTGAAACCATGACAAGATGTTCAGAATTTTTCTAAGCTCATTAGACAGCGAGGCAGAGGGAACCCCGTTGAAGTTGATCATAGTGGAAGGCTCAGTTGCAGGTCAGGGCAGTCAGTCTGCAAGGAAGTAGGACGGTAAAGCTGGAGGAATGAATCATGTAGCATTGCAAATAGCCTGGTGACAGGAACTGCTGTAGAGAAGGGAATTCAGAAGCAGGAGATGGGAAAGAGAACCCAAGTCCTTTACAAATCAAGCAGAAACCCTTACTGGAAATATTGTTGGATGTCTGTGCAACAAACAAGGCCCATCTTTAAAGATGATGGCCTGCCTTAAAATAGCAAAATAGAATTCCTGTTGATTACCAACACTTGAACTGCAAACAAATATCCCACTTGCATGTGAACTGATTACAGACTGCATCCATAGTGGCCTGGAACTTTGGGGACATAATAGTAAAGGTAGCTCTGTGCATAACCATTCTTACCCTCTCCACATGCAGTCCCTTTGGATAGAGCTGGTTATTCTCTAGGACAGAATACAGAAGAACCAGCTGGTTATTCTATAGCCCAGCTTGAGTTGATGCAGACAGCTTTACAGGACAATGCTCATGATGCTGCTTTTCTGATCTCTGAACTTTTCTGTCTCCCTTCCAGCACCTTGTTCCTTAGAGCAGAGGACTGTGAATTTTGGTTCTGTACTGGATGTCAACAGCTGAAGTCTCTGGAAGGGAGGTTGCAAGCTGAGAACAGGCTGTGTGGTCTGCAGTAAGGAACAAGCCATATTGTGTGTGTTGGAGCCCTGATGTGTTCATGGGTGTTGATTTCAGACTGTTAGTAGTGTAGGGAGTCCAGGTCACCTGGGTTAGTAGCAAGAATACTGCTGGTTACGTTTGATGTGCAATGAAAGATGTGAGTGGAGCACAATATGGCTGCTAAAAGTTACAGGAGAACCAGTGTAGATGTGATTTTGTTTAGAAAAGAAATGGTTGCCAACAGCCAATTTTAGCAACTCATTTTTCTCTGTCTCTTCTTCAGCGTGTCCATAGAAGGCATGCTCACCTGGAGCTTGTGGGTTCCAGCCACAACTGGCTTTGTCTGTAATGCTGGTATAGCTTCAAGTTTTTGGTGTTGTGTACCTATACAGCTTCTATTTCAAGAATTCTGACATATTTCAAAGTATTTTGTGGAGGTGAGCAGAGAGCTTGCAGGGTGGAATACCTGGTGCTTTCTGTATGCCTGGAAACAGCAATACTTCCCTTTGGAAAGAGGTTCTGAAGCTTCTTTGAGTGTGCCAGGGACAGATGGGAATAGAAGCAAGATGATCTCTATCACTTCTGGTATTTTTTGAACCATGGACTCTATAATTGTTTGGGACTGTCTGATTGAACATCTTCTGTTGGTCCATCTGGTCTTTCCCTGCCTCACAATGGGCTGGGTGACACAGTTTTTGGATCAGCCCTTGCAGTAATCTTGTGCTCTGAGCATTTACAAAGGACCCGCTTTTTGGTTTTATTTTTTGTTAATTTGGAACAACATTCAGTGTGTCTTTTTCTAGAGTTCTGTGGTCTATAATCTGAATTGCCTCTGCTTCAGTTTTAAGCCTGTTTGTTTTTCTGGGGTGATGGCTGAACTGGTCTTTGTAGAGTTTTTTTTTTTTTCTTGTTTTTAGTGAAGTTGTCTGCATGACATTAGCTACTATTTTGTAGCTACATAATAATTAGAAAGGAAGAAGTAAGTTTCATGCTTTATGAGAAAGGATGGAAACTCAGAGGTTTGTTTTGGTTTTTTTCCCTCTTAACCAAATGATTTGTCATACAGAATTTAGTGATGTTTCTGCAAGCTAGGCTGCAGTTTTCTAGGTTTTTTCTCTGCATGAGTTGCTCTTTAAGTTCTTAAGTCTGAGAAGTTCTTGACTCATTTCCTTTATACTTTGCTCTCCTGTAGGTGGGAAGTTTATAGTTAGGACATGAAGCTTTCCAGATCAAGCAGTGGCAGGGTGATGCAGATGAAATGCTCTGCATAGTACATGGATAGCCTTTCATGTTTAATTTATTGAAAAACTGAAAACTGCAGGAGTGAAGTTGTATCTTCCTATATTTGCAGTGTTACAGAGCATCAAGATCTCTGATGATAGTTATTACAGTTGTAGGGTAATTGTACAGGTTAGGCAAATAAATATAAATGATTTTATGCATTCTCATAAATCCTAACATTTTATCATAAGGAATTATATAGTTATGAGACCACTGTAAACATAAGTAAATACTAAAAAACCAAAATGGAGAAACTTGGAGCGAAGGCTGCCTTTTGATGAACTCATCTCATTGATGTTTGGACATAACACACATTTTAAATACAAGATGCAATCAAAAATAACATAGCTTTCTGTGTTCAGATGTCTTTGTCCTAGGTGCTAAGCCAAGTCTGTGAAAGTTGTTTATATCTGCAGTGTGTGGAACCTACTATCAATTAAACTGAACAAAGCAAGTATTTGCTGCCTTCTGTGAGGACAAAGCAAGTGCCTTGTCTTTGCAGCCAAATGAGCTCTATAGTTTAACTGCCTTGTCCCCTGGACTGTACTTTGTAAACTGCTGAAATGACTCGACAGAAAAAAATGAGTGAGGTCTCTCCTTTGTATAGCAGTTATAACTCTGACAATAGTCAGCAGCAGTCTTTAATCACTGATGGGCTCTGCTCGGAGCCTGGCTGGGGAAGGGATGCTGCATTGAAGTGCAGGGACAGTCTGTCAGCATCAGCTGCTGCTTGCAGAGCTCTGCAGATGGTGTTTGCTTTCCCCATCCCTTCCTGATCTCACAGGGATAGTCCAGAATGTGTAGAAGAATTGGGTGACCTGGAAAGAGATGCCCTGTACCTCCTCACATAGGCAATTCTGCACTTGAGCCAATAAATCAGAGGAGAAGTTTTTTTACTTCTGGCTGTCCATGCAAGGTGCAGTGAGGCTTCCTAACTCCAAGTCTTGCCATTTTTTGGCCAATATTGGGACACAGGAAGGATGACTACTTGGCCTAACCCCATATGGCTGCCCTTGTCTTGTAATTTCAATTTAACTCTGGAAATCTGAAGCCTTATCTGCTGGGGGAAGCTGAGCATCTAGTGTTTCCTCTCGGTGCTATGTGTATGAGGCCAACAGATTCAATAACAAGTGGGAGCTTGTTGGCTGTTCAGGGTTTGTGCTGCTCTTGATCAACTGCAGCCCTGAATTGCTCCCTCACAACTGGGCTGCTTTTCTGCCTGGTTTCCTAGCCCTGAGCTGAACACTTCAGATCCTCCTTGCTGCTTGTAAGTGCACCTCTGAGTAGGAAGCAGCAGTGTGTTGCTTTCCTGGGTGGGGCTGTCTCTTGGTTTTGGTTTTTCCAGAGTGTTGGCAGGAGATCCTCACAGACACTGTCTTTAGAGCTAGCTGGGCTCTCCCTGCATCTTCCTCTGCCAGTCTCAGTGCACCTGGTCACCAAAGACTCAGGAAGCTGTAAAGGTCATGTGTGACAGACCACACTGATCCTGCAAGGTCTGGCTGCCTGTAGCAGAGGTGAGCTGTCTTTGTTACCACAGAGAACACCTTTTTCAAATAAAAAATAAATTTTTTTGTGGTTTGTGTTGGTGTGTGTTTTTTTTTTTCTTCCTTTGCTGTGAAAGGGAGCAGGCACAAAGATGTCTCTGTCCTCTGGAGGGAGTTGCTCTTTTTCTCTCCAGCCTCCCCCATCCCCAAAGGCTTTTGGGTGGTATTTTATCTGTGAGGAAAAGGTGCTTGTTCTGCCTCTCTGCTATGTTGCAGGCATGGAGGCTGCTATCACAGGCTATTCTCCTTCAGTCCCAGCAATAGTACTGAGGGGCACGTGTTGTTTGCTGCAGCATGTTATCCCTTCTGCCTGCCCTGCCCGGGGGCTGCTCGGTGTGTGGCAGTGCTGGTTTGGTGTAAGGCATTGCATCAGGCAGCACCAGGGACCTGGGCCTGAATTTAAACAGCTGGAGGTTGTGTTGTGTGCTTTTCAGGCAGACTGGAAATAGCCACTGGCCTTTTTTTTTTTTTTCTCTCCTTTTCAGTATGATTCTGTCCATTCTAAGTGTTATGGCCATCCTATGTTTCCAGCAGAGACTGTTGAGTTAGTAGCCAGGTTTTTCAGTGTGGTATTTTACCTGCAAGCCTCTTGGAGATTTGGGATTCTTTTCCGTCACCACCACCCTATGTGTTTTTTAGCATGACATTTTTTACCCATTTTACATACTCTACTAGTCTGATCATGGCTGGTTTTAAGATTATTTTGTTAAATTTCATGGAGGGGAAAGGAAAATGCCTTAAGTGCACCAGAGCTGCAGAGGGAGAGTTTATTGGGTCCTTTTCCTCAGCCCCCTGGAAGGAAGCAATGTTTGGGTTTGTCCTGCTGGTGTAGCAGTGTGCCACAGATGAGTTCTCAGAGCCAACTTCCCGAGTGCTAATCTCCATTGCAGAAATCTTGGTGAACTGCTACTGTCTTATAGATGTGCAGGCATCGTGTGCATCCTTTTGTTCCTGGGGAAGTGAAGGGTTGCCAAGGCTTTACACAGATGGCTCTGCATGCAGGTCTGTGGAACCAGCTGTGTCCTAGCTCATTGCATTTTAATGACTACTTCAAACTTGTCTCAAAGCTGTTTGTTAGCATGACCTCTTGGCTGGCATTTATACATATTTCTCTCTTATGTCAAATTTTCCTTTTTTCATGGTAGGCTGCTCTTTTTCATTTCATAGCATATATTTATTTCAAATTTTGTTTTACAGTTGGTAGAGATGAAGGTATGCTTTAAAATGAAATGGCTTGTGTTATCCTTATGCAGAACATTTACCTTTATACAACACTGTTTTTTTTGTGGTCTGTTTAGAAGCAAAATCAACCCACAGGGTAAAAAAAAGCATGTATGATAAGCTATCATTTGGAACAGTTGGTTGCCATTGCTGCTAATATGAAAATAAGTAATTCTAAGGCAGGCTTGGTACTTGAATATGGCAGGAGCTAGAAATTAATTGCCCTGAACTGCACAGCTACTGATCTGCATCAGGTCACATTTGCACGCATTATTTGCTGTCCTGTGGCTGTATTGCTTTCACTTTCTGGACTGTGAGAGAGAGGTCTTGGCAGAAACTGAAGCCTAGAACACATCTATCAACCAAAACTACATTAAAGTAGAGGTGGATGTGACCTTTTCTGCGTGTCTATTTTGCTTGGGAGAAGTAAACATGGGGCTTCAGGTGGGCAGGAGGAAAGCTCATGTTTTGGTAATGACATGGTGCTGCCTCTAATGCAGGCTCTGTGGGGAGTAGCTGGCTGAAGAGGAGCAAAGGGCAGCCTGGAACATGGGTAGTAAAGCCATTAGAAGTGAAAGGATTTACAAATTCCTACTGCTCTTATCTTTTATCCCTTCTGAGGGGAGGATTTTGCCTGCAAGGCATAAACTGATTCAAACTCTCCAGGTGCATTAAGGGCCATTTTGCCCCCTACAACCTCTACTGGTATTTGTGAGGTGTCTTATCCAAAAAGGGCTCTTCCATTTTTATCCATGATGCTCCTTTCATGCTTGTTCGAGTCATATGTAGGACAGATCACCCTGTTGCATGTGCCTGCACCCAGGTAAGTCTGCATCCTGGCTGGACGTACTTATGGTCAGTGGTGCCTGTTAAGGACAACACTCAGCTGAGACTTTTGGAGCTGTGTAGAAAAAACTGATCCAAGCTGTAGCTATATGGGATCTGGACAATGGGTTGAAAAAAATTTAACTTTTAGCTCCAGTATTAAAGCTCTTTTATGTTTGCCTCAGTGTTACTGTTTAGAAAGAGAAAAACATATAATAAATTATAATAATAAAACTTTGATATACTGTAAGAGATAAATATTGCTTCTGTGTCATTGAGACAGGTTTTGAGCATATTGTAGCTTGCAAGGGTGTATATTTTCATAATATGTCATCTCATGACTCTCAGGACTGTATTTCAGAGAAATCAGTGTCCAAATTAAAATAACTTCAGCAATAACTTTCAGATTCATAATCAGTGCAGCATATCCAACTTCTTAAAATCTTGGTGAGATTTTGGAAACTTTTTATAATATCCCTCTGTAAACTACTTTATATTGTCCTTCTGTGAGCTACATATCTCTTTGCATTTTGTAAAGTGTGAGCTGTTTACCAATTTTTCCTCTAGATATTTTTCATACATTTTTCTGATACTTTTTTTGATTAAGACTTTTGGCAACACACTTGACCATTCCATCAAGATTTGCTACTGCATTTCTATGTTTGGGAGATAAATATAATGTTAAAACCATAGGATAATTTTGTTATGTTTTTTCAAATAATTAAAGATGCTTAATGGACTGTTCCTGCTGTGAAAGCAGCTTGACAGGATGTGCTTCCAGTTTTTCATTTGTTTCACATGTGGCAAGAAAGTGAATACTCACTTGTAGTGTGGTTTTTCTGAAATGAGTTCAGACAATGTCCCTCTTCTCTGAATTACCCTGCCATACTGTTCTTCTATACTAAACTCTGATTTATCAGGGGCTGTAGATGAAACATCCTAATTTATGCATAACAACATGAAGAGAACAAATTAGTACCAGAAACATTAATCTGAACAACAAATTGTCCACTTTGAGCTGGGACTTGGTGACTTGAGGATGTGATGTGACATTACTGACTGGTTTAATAACTGGCTTAACTGTGTTTATTGATGGTTGTTTCAGGATTACCACTGCATAATTTTGAAATAGCACTTAAAAACAATGTTGAAAGTACTAAATTTATTGATGTGACCTTTGTAGGTCCTCACTCTGACACCACAGTTCTGCTGATTATTCAACTTGTTTGTGTTTATAATAAGGAATTTTGTTCTCTATCATTTCTCTTTGAGAGGGAAAATATTGCTTCTCATACTTGTGCTGTGTTCTCTTCTTTTCAAAGGCTGCCTCTTACTACTTTAACAGCAGTATGGCAACTGAATACTCTGAATTTTTGCTATGTCTACCTAACTTCAGGTGGCCTACATAGCTGCTTTTGCTCAGGATGCTACAGTGTAAAGATATACTGTCATCTTCATGATTAGGAATACATAGCTGCTGTGATATATTTCTCCTGTTTGGTTCCTCCTGCTATTTCAAAATAAACTTTCTGTAACTGATATTATTAATTTTTACTGGAAACTCTGAAGTACTTACACAGCTTATTCTTTGTTACTGGGATAAGAAGAGAGCAACTTTAAATGAATTTCCATTTAACGATACCCTTCCACATAGTGTACAAATTAGTATTATGTTTTTTAATACACAAAGCAGCAATTAGAAACAGCATTAGTACTTCAGTCACCTGGAGTGAAGGAAGGTGTCTGACAGCATAAAAAATAAATAAAATGCGAAGGGATGTAACCCCCACCACTTTTCTTTAACAACTGAATTGGGCTTCTTGATGTTGCAAGTATGACTCTGTACAGGGATTCCAAAATCCCTGACAAGGTGGGCAGGGTTTTGATAAGCTTGGCCTGACATATTTTACTGCAATGGTGAAAAGCAAGAGCTGACTAGGAAAACTTAACTCGGCACTGCAAGCACAGCAAACAAATACCGTAAGTTTGAGTGCTGTTATTGAAATGGAAGTGGGAAGGGCAAATGGTCTTTCTGATGTGAAACTGGGCTAAGGAAGATGACAAATACCTGTTACCTAGGTCTGTATTTTTTGGTAACCAAGTAAACTTGTGTCTCAACTCTTAGTCTGGTAGAGTTTTGTTGTATTTTAGCTGAAAGCTTGTATCTCAGCTAGTGTGGTATATTCTAAAGCAATTTTTTTCCACTTTAAATGTAATTCAGTGGCTTAGAGAAACTATTTTTGCTGCCTGCTTCCTATGTTGTTGGTAATGGGAAGTAAATGCACAGCAAATAGAATTTCATACTGGCAAAAAGGCATGAGGGAAATTTTTTTTTTTATACATTATGAGCAAGTTCTATGTAGTAACAAATTGTGGAATGGACTTCTATTTTTCCTCTCCATCTTAATCTGTCCTGGCTCTCGTGTGACTATAACCTAATTTCTAACAGTTTTTAAACTTAAACCATTGGCTCAAGTTCTACTGACTGCCTAGTGACACACATAGGTGTCTTACAAAGTAGTTAGTGAGAAGACACGACAGAAAGATGAATTTAGATGAGCTTATTAATGTAAAAAGTTTAACTGAAGTCGACTTTCAGAGTGATCTTCTGTATAAAGCAAAGAGGCAGAGATCCTCTTGCAGTTCTTCCATGAAACTTGAAGTTGAGCTGGGGTGAAGTGTGGCCAACATGCTCCCTGAGAGTGCTGATTTGACAAAATGTAAAACTTACATAAAAATGTGATAGCTGCTTTGGGGGGAAAAAAAAATGAAAAAGGTTTGGCTGCTTTTCTCAAGTTGATGGTGGAATTTGGAGTAAAGAGAAGTTCCTACCCAGCATCAGCAGTGGGGCAGCCCTCAAATGGACAATGTGGCTGGGCTTCAGGACTCTGGGGATGTGGTCTCAACCTCTGCAGCTGGAGCTATTCTTTGTGCAAGTAAATTAAAACTTTGTGGGAAGGCCACTGAACCTTGTAGCCTGTTGTATACTGGCTATATGTCCTGCTTTATCTTTGTATCTTGGTTCAGCAAACTTTTTTTTTCCATAAAAGTAGCACAGCTCTAGAAGAGTCCCCTCCCTGCCAGGCAGTGATAACTAGGGATTATATTGCTTACTGGATTGTGTGAGATCTGTGCTCAAATCCCTGGTTTGAACCAGTCACAGCAGAAATGTAACCAGGGTTTTTCTGAGGTGCAAGGTGTTTGAGTCAAATCTTGCATTTATGGAGTCACTAGTCTCTCCCTTCTTTAGAACTGAGTGATTTCAGTGATTAATCTTAGACCTCACTGTCTTCACTCTGGCAATTTCTTTTACATCCCTCCTTTCCCCCTTTTCGTTGCTGACTGGGGGCCATTGCCCTGATAATCACTCTGACAGACACAGGCTGCCTAAATGAGCTCCCCCAGCTTGCCAGTCCCCAAACTGGCAGTGATGGCAGGGTCCTTTGCCAGGTGAGAGACTTGTTGGGCACCTTGTGTTTCCCTGCTGTGCTAGGTCAAAGGCAGCATCCAGTGGCAGTGGATTGTGCCCACGGAGCAGGGCAGCATGGTGCACGTGATGCCACCTTCTCCCAGGCTGGAGTCTGTGGCAGTCAGGTGTGGCTGTTATTCTTTGCCTCCACAGGCAGCAGTCAGCTTGTGTAGCTCTAGTGATTTCATCAGCACCTTTGGGATCTGAGCCCTGTGATTTAAGCCAAAGCAGTGTGCTTGCTCGAGCTGCCTGATGGCTGGGGTTGATGTGGGAGAAATGAATGCATCCCTCTGGCTTGAAATCTGCTTGGACAGAAAAATAACCATTCAACCTTATCATGTAGCAGCACTGTTCCCACTATCCTATTGCCTCTGTTGTTTTCAGCAACTGGAGACAAAGAACAGAGTAAAATATTAGTGGTGGATTTAGAGACTAGATAAATGTTACTGGGAATGAATAGTAGCAAATATAAGCCATAATATTTATGGAGGTTAAGATAACTGAAGCCCAGTCTCATCAGCTTTTAAGATGATCTCTGTAGGAGTTGCATGGGAACTTTCACAGCCTCACAGAATTGTAAGGGTTGGAAGAGACTTCTGGAGATCACCTCATCTAACCCTCTGCTCTTAAGCAGCTTCACCTCAAGCAGGTTGCCCAGGATCATGTCCAGGTGAGTTTTGAATCTCTCCAGAGCAGGAGTCTCCACAAGTTCTTTGGGCAGCCTGATCCAGGGCTATGTCACCCTCTCGGGAACAAGTTTTCTCTTATGTTCAGAAGGAACTTCTATGTCCCAGTTTGTGCCACTAGTTTCCACTACCTGCATCATTTAACAGGTGGTATGTTTATGCTGGGTATTTTTTTCCTGATGCAGTCATTACCTGGAGCTATCAGGTGAAAACTACAATGTGATTCTATTGACCTGTTGTCCACATCTCAGTATGGACAATCTCGTATTCCTTTGGCTGAGCTGATTTCTCTAAGCAAGGAGGATAGGGGAAGATGATCACTCACTTGTACCAGGCACAACAAAAGCAGGAGGCACCATGTCCCTGCAGAAAAACTGATTTGAAGAGATAACAATAGCAAATCACATAGAAACCATTTAGCTCCAGTTCTTTTTTGCCTGCAGCTGCATTGAAAACAAGACAATGACATGATCTTGCTTTGTCAATACAGGACTTAGGAAAAGCTGCTCACAGAGTTGTTTTATGAGCTTGTTTTCTCTGGGCTCTTTTTGAGGGGAGAGGGAGATGTCTGAATAAAACCCCTCTCAGTCTTCCTTTGTTTCTACAGTTTGTCTACACTGCTGGTTTAATACTTGTTAAAAACTACTTTAAAAGAGACATCATTAGATATCCATAGGTACTTGAGCTAGTTTTGGTGGAGCTATCACAGTGACCCATTGCTAAGGATAGCTCATGTCTGGGTCTTGCAGCTCTAGAGACAAGTGACCACTCATGGTAGGGCTTGCCACAGGAGGTAAGCCTTAGAGGAGGTCATTGACTTTTAGGACTGATATCAATGAGTTGCAGTGATCTTTGCCCACTCCTGCTAAAATAAGAAAAGGCAGATTTAAGCTGACTGAAAAAATCAATGACTTTGTGCCAGTTTGTAGTTTCCTCAGTTTGTGATTTTTTTTTTTTTTTCTTTCCCCCTCTGTAATCATTCTTGCTGCCTGGGCTCTGGGAGAAGAGGAAGTCTTTGTTTTTGCCATATTCTAAAAACTAGGCTAAACCATCAAAATTATAAGTAAGTGTTAGTAACTTATTTTTAGCTAAACAAAACCAACCCAACAAAACCAGCACCCATTTCAACTCCATCCTTGAGATGGGATTTAGTGTGTGATGTTTCCCTTTCCCCTTTTCAGGTTATGGAAAGTTTTGAAGTACGTTTTTAATGCTCTGTTTGGATAGTCTTGTGAAGCTTTCTGCCATAGGTTTACCAATCACTTAAAAAAAAAAAATGCAATTTAAGTATGTATTTATGAGTAATAAAGGCTTGAAAGGTACTGATGTTTCATTATGTCCATCTAAAACTCTTTGGGGCATACCTCCTCAACATAAGGTCCCTTCCAACCCAAATGATTCTATAATGCTATGAAAATCAGCTATCCTAGGGGAGCTGTGCACCCTTCCCAAGTCATTGGGGTAGTCATCTGAAGCAGGCTGCCAGGCTGAATGAGTCTGATTTTTCCCTGTCTTGTCTTGTTCTGAAGTTATCTTGTTTCTAAAACCTGCCTGCAGAGCGATTAAAAATTCTGTAAGATTTTGAAGTTCCAGGTCAGTGGCCATGAGTTAGTGGGAGATGAGTTTGCCAAGCAGTATAGGGGCCAGGAATTTATCTTGAATGGTGCCAGTGGGTGACCAGCTAATGAGTAACTTAAACTCAGCGGTGTGTTGAACTGCCCTTAAGCATGTTCTTAAAGCTCAGACTGTGAGTGGCCCCATGGCAGGACTGTTTCTTGTATGACTTAAAGTGATTTTGTTAAATTAGGGTCAGAGTCTGTAGGATTGTGCTGGAAAGGAGTCCTAAAGTTTTTTATAAAATTCTGATCAATTCTGGCCAACCAGCAGGTATTCTATTGATCAGAATTTTAATTATGCATGGTGATGGTGCATGCCCTGGACTGACAAGGGTCTGTAGCAAAGCCAAGGGTGGGTGTGCCCCATGTGCAGGCAATATGGCAGCCCCTGCTTTTGAGGGGGGACTGCAGTGCTGAGAAGATGATGTTGAGTATTGCTGGGCTAGGGAGGAGACTTTATTTATTGCTTCTGCTGGAACCCAAACCAACTCTGCACTGTGCTGGAGCAGAGGTTTGGATGGGCCATGGGGCTGAGCACCATGAAAGTGATGTCTGAATGGCAGCATAAAGGCAAGTGGTTTAGGAAAAGGTGGGAAATCACCATTCCTAAGGTCTTGTGATGTAATAAATAAGGCTTCAAATTACCCATTTTGCTACAGGAAAAGTGAAAATAAAAAGTGATTCATCGTACAAATATGTTGTTGTTTTTTCCCAACTAGACTGTCCTTTAAACTGATGGGAAGTGAGGTTTCTGTCTTCAAAAGAATCTGAAATAGTTTAGCTCTGCTGATCTCTAGTATTGTCTTTTACTTTCTGGTAGAATATAATGTGTTTCTATTCTTATTCAATTGTTGAGGTGGGCAGCTTTTGTGAAAAGGTTGAGCTCAGATAAACACTCATTTTTGAAGTTGTCTGTGGAATCATCTTATATCCTGTTTGAGAGAGAAGACAATGCTGTGGAAATGAAAAATGAGTTTGTGTAAAAAGTTATCTTACCTCCAAGATACTACGGAAATAGTGTTTCACAGCAGAGTTTATTACTTTTCCCTAAGATATATAGACATGTGTTATCAGTTTAATGCAGCTATTGGACTTACAGAGGAATAACATCACTTCCAAAGTTGCAGATAATATTGAGTAGATCTTAGAAAGTCAAAGAACTTCAATGCCTTGGTTCAGCTTTGGCCTTTGTTTGTGTCTCTTGGCTTCTCAAGAGCTTTTGTGTAATTATTTTAGTAATTCTAATTTTCTGTTCACAATAGTATAACTAATACAGGTTATATCCTTTTAAATGTAATTTTCTCCCCAGTGAAATACCAGACTATTTAAATGCAAATAGCAAAGGGGAGAAGTAGGAATTATCTCAGTGGATATTTGAATGCATTGAGTGGGTATTACGCAGGTACTTGTTTAGCCCAGGAATCGTGTTTCTTCTCGGAAGACACAGATAAATTTTCAGGGAAGAAATTTAAAATATTAAAGATAAAATTGAAAAGTCTATGGAAAAAAATAGTGTTTTGGTGACTTGCAGAATTGAAAACTTTTGACTGATCTTCCTATTCCAGGTTTACAGTAAAAATAATTTCATTCTGCTTTCTTGAGTGAAAAGGATGAAAGCTCAGCCCCTTTTCCTTCCTTGTCCTTGATATTGGCATTGCCTCACTGTATTTAATGAATATCATCTTCCTGGGTGTAATAAATTCAGAGAAGAAGAGTAATCTTTGGAAAGCCTAAGAAGAAGAAAAATCAAGGGAGACAAGATAATTACAAGGACTCTACTATCTGATGCTATGGAGGTGCACACATTATCAGCTTGAAGTGAAAAATCTGGGTATAATTGTGAGCTCAAGCATCAGCTCCCACACATCCGGATGGAGCCAGAGTGGAGCTGACTTGCGAGTGGCAGTGGTTATTTAGGGTGGGAAGAGATTCCTGCCAGTAGTGCTGGAAACCTCTCTGTGAAGAGTCGTAAGGCCATCCGTTACATCTTGATTTGAGTGCAGTGAATTGCAAATGCCAGCTTCTAAGAACACAGGCAGTAAATGGAGCATCTTATTTGTTAGCTGTAAGGGAGAATATTACGGTTTCAGGAATGCAAATTGATAAGCGTGGAAAGAGTCTTTTACATCTACCTTGAAATTGTTGATCTGCGGCTGCACGGCTGATGCCTTTGAGAAATACAAATGATTAGGATAGGAACATTTGTCTAGATCACTCTGTATTTAGTAATAGGAGTCTCGTGGGTATTCAAGCACGTGGCTGAGTGCAGACTGTGAATCCTAGAGATGCGCTACACGGATCGGATCAAAACGTGGTGTCTAACTGTGACATAAACAATACTCCTGTGCCAGCTCAAGGAGGATGCCTGGAGGTATTAGTAGTAAAAACTGAAGTCATTGTTAGGTGTGCCTTGCAGGGCTTTCATAGCGTGACTTACTACTCAGCACTAAGAAGAGATGGGACAGCTATTAGTCCAAAATCGCTCATATAAAATGAAAAGGCAAAACCTCATTTTAAACCTTGGCCTTCCTGGTGCTAATCACTGCTTCAGGGCAGAAGTTACCACAGCCCTCTGGAGCCTGGTTACCCTGCCTGAGTGCTGTGCTGAGAGGGTACCTCTGAAGTGGTGCAGGGCTGTGATGGATGCCATTAAATAAAACTGCCTGGAGAAGTAACGGTTGTTTTAATGGCTTCAGGACACAGAATGGGCAGATCAGTCCTCTGCTCCCCTGGCCTCAGGCTAAGTGACAAAATGGAACTCAAGCCACTCAGCACAAAACAATATGTCTATTATAGGAAAATATAAAATGTACAGATGCTTAACAGCAGCTGGTAGTTGTTACTGCCTGTAAGATTCTTGAGGTGTTTCTGTACATCCTACTGAGTGCTAGATGTGTTCACAGGAAGCACTAGGGGGAAGTCAGTGTGCTGATCAATTTGGTGAAATCAATCATCCCTCCTGTTTTTGCGTATGTTCAAAGTGTTGGAGTGCACTTTTGCACTCCTCCAAGGTAAGCACAAGGCTGCAGAAGTCCCTGTGAGTTGGACTGAGGCCCTGCACTTCTGCAGCTGAGCAGAGGAGCTCCTGGTAGAGCTGCATTGGGTTCAAAGCAGACAGAAAGGTACTTGCCCTTCTGTTTGTCTTGGCTTGGGGACTCCAAGCCAGGATATGTTTTCAATTATTTGGAGGAAACTCTAGAAAAAAAAAAAAATCTACGTTATTTTCCCTTAAGCCATTCAGTGCCATGCTGTATCTTTACCATGAAGACATAAACAGATGCTTATGTTTTCCCAGATATTGTCTTCCATTTTAGATCTAGAGGTTTATACACACTGAGCTGGGAAAGAAGATGCTCAAAGAGCTGTTGACAGTCAGTCTACTTTAGGACCGCTCTTTGCAGCATCCTGGAAGAGTATGTTCTACTGGAAAGTGTAACATGCTGCCTCTGTTTAAAGGATGGTTTCAATTCTTCTTTCTCATAAAGATGGAAATCATGGGTAGGTGACAGTTAACCACAAATAGCTTGCAGGAAGAATATTGCAGATCCTTAAAAAAAAAAAAAATTGACAGCAGCAAACTATCTATATTTCTTCATTAATGAGTTAATTCCTAAGGAGGAGTTAATTTGCTCTTGGTCAGTCCTATTTTTTTTTTTTATTCCCCCACTTCAGTGTTAAAATATTTTTTTCAGTCTTTTCTGATCCTTGAAAGGAATGTGAACCCACAGAGTTTACTAACAGCTGGATTCCCAGAGAAGATGTAAAAATGTCCCTAGTTTCTTTGGAAGATGTAGTGGCTGTCATGATAAAGTGTGCTAATTGGCATCTTCATGTTGACACTGTGTCAACTCTTTGCTCCACCAAGGTTTCAAGATGCAGCCTTAGCTTGGCTGGAACAGAACAGGTTTTCCTCCAGCCAGCAGTGCTTGGTAGGAAGCAGCGTGTAGTCTGTGTCCAGTGTGTGAGGAAAGTGTTTGAAGTACCAAGTTGTTATAACAATCCCCTTGGTACAAAAGGAAGGAAAATGTTTTCTAAGTTTCATGTGTTTATCTCTTCACTTTGAACACAGAGCTGCCTGCTCTCTTTGCTTGGCCATGAGAAGATGGATGGGTTAAAATATTCCTGGTTGTGCCCATGTGTTGTGTAGGGATGTAATCGATAAGTTGAATTCAGTGCTGCATCTTGAAACCTTCTGAAGTTTCTGGTAGGGAGACTTGTCCATGCCAGTGGCAGAGGAGCCTGTTGTCTGCTGGGACATGTGCTGTGGCTGCTCATCTGACAGTGCCACTCCCCAAACACAACTGGGAGTGCCTCTTGGTTACTGCTGGTGTGGGCCTTGTTTAAACAGATGGTTTGATGGAAGGGATTCACTTGTCTGAGATTTTCATTGCTTGTGGCAGTGAGTGGCCAGGTAGCAAATCTGCAAGTGAGTTGTTGGGGGAGGGGGAACCCAAACAGAGCTTTGTGGCTAGGACAGTTGTTCAGTAGTGTCCCCTTGAGTGAAGCCCATCCCTCCATTGCTTAGTGCAAACGGCTGGCGAGTAGCACAGAGGACCCAGCACTGCAGCTGTGCAGCAGATCTGTTGGACCCCTACATCTCCATGGCTTCAGTGTGGCCATGAGAGGTACCTGTACTGCTACTATGTTTTATGCATGTTTTATTGTCTATTTTTCTCTAAACCTGAGTGGTACTTTAACTCTTGTGACTTTGGTTTAGTTTTTCACAAACTTGCATTTTATCTGGATAAGCACCAGTTCCATTATATGGTCTTTAATTATTACCTTCTTTTTACTGAAGTGATCTGGATAGAAGTTAACCATCAGCCAGTTGTTTTTTTTCAGGTCATTGCTGTTAGTATTGAGTGCCACGTGAAAAATCGGTGTATAAGAGGAGAGCTGGAAGATAAGTATTGAGCCACTCAAAGTGTAGAGAGCAAAATTTAGGTGGTCCAGAAATTAAAAAAAAAAAAATAAATTGAACACCCCTCTTCTCCCCCCAAACGCCACAAAAAACTAATGAGAGATGGAAAAAGTTAGATTCATTTATGGTTTAGGTGGTACAGAAATTTAAAAAAAAAAAAATGAACACCCCTCTTCTCCCCCCCAAACCCCACAAAAAACTAATGGGAGATGGAAAAAGTTAGATTCATTTATGAATAAAGAGCTAAAGAAAATTGTGGTATCCTTTTAAAATTGTATGCCTCAATTCTTGCATTTCCAGCTGTGGGTGAACATCTGATTTCTCCAGCGGGTGGCAAAACCATGGGGCCAGAGCATTGTTGGTTTGGGTTGGCAGCCTGTTTGGGTTGCATTTTTATTTAGTTTTTGAAGATGTCCTTGGCCATTTTAGTGGCATGGAAAGGTATTTTCATGCTCAGCTAGAACACATGGTGTGTATGGGTCAGCATGAAAAAAGATGGGGGGGCTTTTGTGGGAAGTGTGCAGGATAAGCAGTACAAAGAAGCTGTTGTATGAAGAAGCAAATACAATGTGGTATGCAAAGGCATTCAGAACCCAAAGCTGTAGCTCTAGGAACTTTACTAGAATAATTTGCAAAGCTCTTTCGTGCCTTTCAGGCTCTTGCAAAGTTAAATACTTCCAGTTGTGTCTCGCTTTTGCCATTTGCTAAAGGAATCCTGGAATAAATAGCCAACTCATCTGCAGATCAGCAGGAGGACATGTATTGATTAGATGGGCTGGAGGCTGGACGCAGCCCTCAGCAATCCAAAGATACAACACAAGTACTCAGGAACGTTTTAGCTGAATTAAAATTACTTTTGTGGGGTAAAGTTCATGTGGCTTCAGAGTTGTTTTGACTATCTAGCCAGCTTCTTAATATGATAATGAAAGTTAACATCTGTTCTACCAGTGATTGTCATTGTTAAGCAATTAATTTCTGATTTTGTGAAGCTTCCTGTAGTGATAATGAACCTTGGGGTATGAAGAAATTCTTTAATGTGTGCCATGTGTATTTTGTTCAGCTTTCTTTGTGTGTCTAATTTTTTTGCCCTCTTGGTATTACACTCTTGTATCTTGCTGCCTTGCAGCAGAAAATGACTGAAACTACAGGATATTGGGGGAACACATGGGTTGCTGAATCCAGTCTGCTGCAATCACAGGCATCTATAGAGCAGATGTTGAATTGAGACTATTTCACAGAAACATCCGTTCTCCTTGCACATCTCCTGAGCCACTGAGAGTAGATCATTAAATGGCTCCCATGTCTATTAAAAAAATGAAGCTGTTTATTACAAAGACCAAAAAGTCCCACTGCAGTCCCACATACAGTATGTGAAAGAAAGCAGGAGAAAGAAAATCCCCAACTCCACCACAACCCAGAGGTCCATGGAAAGCTCCTGGTTTTCCCTAAACTATCCAGATGGTTGCCTTCCTCAATATCAAAGCTGTAAATATGTCAGCTGCTTTTAGATAATGGAACTGAAAATCCCATGAGGGAGATGAGCTATTTGTGCAATAGGTCGAGAGGGTTTTAGTGCAGAGACTTCAGCTTAATATTTTGCAGCCTGCTTTATCCTTTTAACTCTACTGAGGTCACTAAAGTCAGAAGAGGGATGAAGTTGCTGATTTCTGTTTTACTGCCATGGAAAACAATTTGATGCACACAGATCTACCTAGAGTTTCTTTGTCTCCCTCCAAAGTCTCTCCTTTTATTAGTCCTCCTTGCTCTCCTCCTCAGCTTCTCCTCAAGCATTTCTTTCTGTTTCCAAATTGCTACATTCATCACTGTCGGCTTTCCCCTTCTTTTGTAAACTCCATCAACTTATCTTCTGCTTCAGATAAATGGTTTTAATATAGCATTTTAGATGCTTCCAGGTTTCTTCTGAGTTTTCCTTATGCATCATCTTTAGCTTTTTATTTTTCTTTCCAGATATAAATATTAGATTTGATTTTTATGTTGGGGGCCTTGAAGACTGTTTTGCATTCTGATATTTCATGTGCCAAATTTCATGCGATCAGCAGTGCTTAAAATGAGGACTATCTTAAGGGAAGGAAATCTATGGAGGATTTTACTTTTCCTGCAGAAGTAGAAAAAACTTCCAGTTTGGGAAGAGATAGAAATGCATGTGTGGTGTATGGCATCAAAGCATCATTTACCAAAAGTGGACTGAATTACTTTTGGGTTTGCTTTGATGTATCTGGTCTGACTTGAATCAAATGCACAAATGTACATTATTATCAGTCTGTTATTGCTAAAACTTGCTGCCATGAAGATATTGGATATGGAAAAGGTAGAAAAGATCCAGAAAAGTCAATGCCTTACAGGAATATCAGGTATGGAAGCTTAGACCACACAGCTTTTGCTCAATGAGCCTGGTGGAAATTAACCATCACAGCCCTTCTGTTCTACTCATCTTCTGGGGATTTTGGAAAAGGAGTGTCTGTGGAAACTGGATGTCATGGAAAACTGTATGAAGTGTTAGGAACTTTCTCAAAACAGTTTTGTGAGAGGCTGGCAAAGCACTTAAAAAAACAAAGTTAAGGCTGTATTAGACTGGATAGACTATTTCAGGATTTTGAGTCTCTTTTGGAGGTTGAGCCATGGAAGTTTTTCAGCTTCTGAAACTATCCCTTTTAATGTCCTTGGGAAAATCCGGTCAAGGTTCTGGCACTAAAACTGAAAGTTTTCCAAGTCCCTGACTGTGCAGGCTGCTGTCTGTGGTGGCTGTACCTGCACCTCCTTATTGTCTGTGGCATTTTCATAGGTTTCTTTTGGCACTTTTTTGAGCTACACGTCGACACTGCTCCTGAAGAAAGCCTGACAAGGCTAAAGTGAGTAAGGAATTCTTCTCCAAAGCTGCAATGGGAGGTTTTGGGACAAAAATCTCAGTTGTTTCACCTGAATGTTACAGGGATGAAAAAAATCTTAATTTTGAAGTTTATAATTTGGTTGTGTAATATATTTTGATAATGTTGTAGTCCCCTTTTCCCATTATCTCAGATTTAAGCTTGTCACAACCTTCTAGCATACCTGTGATGTGACTTCCTGGCATGTTTCCTACACAAACTTCTTGCTCTCCTGCTGGGCTATCTTCCTACTCAACCGTTCCCTTCTCATCTCTGGGTCAGTCACCTTTAAAGCGTTACAAATGAACCTGGTTCATCAATAATGTTCTTTGGTCTGTACTTCTGCATCTCCATATATTACTTTTCAGTCTTGCAGCCTGCAATGAATCTAACTGATAATTTTGAGTGTTTGCCCTTGTTTCTTCCCCTCTTGCCCATCACAAGAGGCTGACCAGAAGCTTTGTGTTACCTTTTTTTAATTTAACCAGTCACACATCATAAGAAAAGTGCTTTTACAAATCTGTAGTGATAATCTCGAGTTTATTAGCAAGTCTTATTTCTGCAACAGCCCTTCTTGTGCTGTCTGTAGACTGCGTTTTTCTGTTTTTCAGATTTTCTATCCAAAACAGTGACTAAAGCTATACAACTGACAAATCAAGAGTTAAAGTAAAGAGGTTTAGGAGAAATCTGGATGTGGTTTAAAATACCAGGGAAAAAGGAGCTGAAATGCCATTAGGAAGAATGCTTGGAAACATTGGGTAGAATATCTTAAAAAATACATGCCCTATTGCTGGCAGACTAAACCAATATTATGTTTCTAGAGTTTTATCTGAAAGCTTATATATAATAAATGTAATTGATATGAATTTGAAAATATCCCTTGCTTTGTAGCAAAACAGTTGGAGTGTAATGTTTAGTTTTTTTATTCCTCCACTAAAAAAAAAAAGTAATTTTTGGATACAGTTTTTTAATTGCTCCATTTCCCTCAAAGGATCCACACTGAAGCTCTAATTTACTGTCTTCATAACTGTGGACAGTGCAGGGAGTTTAGACTTTCACTTTTGCTACAATGGCCTTATTAAATATTAATGTAGCCTTGCCACATAAGGGAAAACTAAATCAGACCAAATTTGTGGCACTTTACATAATTATGCGTTGAGAACAATGTATAATTAATAAACTCATCATAGATTCAAGCTATGGGGTGCTATCACCACTGAAATCAAAAATGTTTACTTTAAGATGAGTGTTTCCTGTGTCTTTTTTGGAAAACTACAAATAGAGATGTCACCCTAATAAATGAAATCACTGGAATGATAAATTTCTTCTGTAGGAGCAGGAAATGGTTTTAAACTCAAGTGAACCCAGATGATCTTCCTTCCACCCATTTTCGTTTTAGCTGGGATTTTTGACATTGTTTCCACAAAGTTGCATCATTAAATTTAAATTAATATTGAATTAATATTTTATAGCTCAGTTTTTAATGTGCCAAACAAGGTACTTCTGCTCTCTTTCCCAGTGTAATAAGGCAAGAAGAATATGCCTAAAGACTGATGTGGAAGGCAAGGATTTGTCAGTAGATCTCACCTTTATATGTAAAGGAAAAGAAATAAGACTGATTTTTAGCTTTAAATAGGCTTGAGGTTTCTATTTTTAATGCTAATCTTTTCTGTCTCCCATTGATTTGCTGTATTTCAGAGACCTGAAATAATGAACTAAATCTTGTTCAAGCAAACATGCCTAAAATATGCAAAGAAAAATATTGGCACCACATCAGCTGTGCATCCTAGTTCTGCCTCGGTTGGTGTTGGTTGTTCTACACAGCTAAGGAAAGCCTGTGAGCCTCAGTGCTTAGGACCAAAAAGACATCTGCCTGGCAGGTGGCTGGCATCAATACCCCTCTTGGTTGACAGGATTTTTTAAAAGTAAAAACAAAAGAAAAATAAACAATACGCTCCCAGCCTCCAAAATGAAACAAAAAAACCAAACCACCCAAGTATCCCTAATGTAAGAAGCCAAAATCCATATTTCCATGCTTATTTTCCCTCCCATGCATTCCATGTTCTGTTGCTATTCTCCAGATGTTTCCATTATCCTGTGTGCATTTTGACTGGCTTGAGATTCCCATTGCAGGGGCTGGGCACCAGGATCCTGGAAGCTGGTAAGAGGAGGATGGTGCTTGTCATCAGTGTTCACTGTACATCCAGGAAAGGAAAATCAAAATACGTTTATCTCTTCTTGCCAGCAGGGGAGTAGTTGATTGAATGCACCTTTTAATTACTAAGAATTTTAGCATCTTACACTAAGACGTAAAGCTGCTTAAATTAATTGCATTTAAAAATGACTTCTGTCACTCCTCCAATTTCTTCTGTTCAGGTGCTTCTTTGTTGTCATTGTTCTGCTGTGTTTCCAACGCACAGCTGTGAAGATGTGATCTGGTGAAACACCATAGTCTGAGAGAACTTTAGGCTGTATTTCCTCAGGCTGGCAGGTGATGATCTTATTTATCTTTTTCCTTGCAACACCATAGCAACGAGCTCCACTTTCTTGTCTGGGAATTGCTGTGGGAATATGTTTTGCCAAGCAGCTGAATTTTGGAGCAGACCTGAAATGAGAAAGTTTAGGGGGAGTCCTGATGCTCTGTAAGTGGAACTTGGTTTATTAGCTATAGCTTCATGCTAGAGGTACTGCAGATTTATAGTGAGGCTGGAACCATGAGAAGAGAACCAATATAGACAGAAGCAGAATCCAAATGGTAAAGCATCTAGCCAAAAAGTTTGATAGGCTGGGCTTTGTCTTTTGTGGATGGTGTGTTTTTTTTTTTTTTTGAGTAGTTGCCAGTGGACTGTTCAGTGGTGGCATTTTAGTGCAGCTATGTTGGGGCAATTACTTAAGCACAGAGGTGAATTTTACCTTTGACCCAGAATTTGCAAGATCTGTTAACAGACATGGTTTTTCTTGCTAGATGAAACTGGTGACATTACTTTTAGAAGGAAAAATAGATTTCAATCAAAGATATCTTGTCTGTCTTCATAGATTATGATAGAAAGATGAAACCAAAATTGACCATTCTTTTTTTCCCCCCTAGAGAGTCCTGATTTCCATGCAACACTGCTGCTCTCCTAGTTCAGCTCAATCTGTGCTGTCAGGGCATGAGGGTAATGAATAAAATGCTCATTTTAAGTCTCCACATCAAGTGGGTTTAAAAGAAGTAAGTCAGGCTAGAGAGCAGAAATGATTTTTGACAGCTACAAACAGGGAAGAGATTCTGCTGAAATTCTGTTAATCAACAGTGTTCACCAGCTCCTCTGCTCATTCCAGCTGTACTGAATAGTTCTGCTGTGTGAACTTCCCCTCCAAAATAACTTCAGGTTAATGTCTGATAACCAGTGGCTGCCTGTTAAAAGCTGGTAAATTCAAAGTGCAAATAGGATTTCCCTTCTGCCAACACAGAAGATAATACAAGGTTAGAACAGGAATGCACAGTAGTATTTTTCTTCCTTTTTTGCTTTCCATAGACCAAGACCCAAAGCTTGCTGATAGTTTAATTAAACTTCAGCTGCTGGATTTCAGTATGGGAGAAGTAGAATGAAATTTGTGTCCTTGTGGGGCTGGATGGGACACAGTGTTGCCTCCTGCCCTAATAAGTAACAAGGAACAGAATAAAGCCAGAAAGATGCAGGACTAATAGAATTTCTAAATGCATCCTTCTCTTATAGCAGGATATATTAGATTCATTCCTGTCCCTCAGGAACTTTCTCAGATCAGATAGAATTTTAAGGATAAAAATGATCTCCCTGAATAGCACTTGAAAGAAAATTGTAAGGTAGGGAAGACTTCAGGGAATTAGTGTAATAATTTTTGTGACTCTACTAAATAAGTAGATAGCCACTTTGTATTAGTTAAAGCTTCTGAGTAGTATTCAATGTTGTAATATATTATTGAAGTATAAAACAATTACAGCTTGTACTTGTTTGCACTTGCAAATGTTTCAGCTATTATTGCAGCCTGTGAGACCTTCAGCATTGAGTTTAAAAAAACAACCAAACAAAAAAAAAAACCAAAACCAAACAAAAAACCTCAAACAACAAAACATAAATGAATATAAAAATGTTCATATATTGTGGTAAAGTAGACGTATAAGATCCCAAATTATCATTTGTATCAGCATCTATTGCCATGGAGTCTGCAATGGTTAAATCCAGTGTTAGAAACTCCAGATATTGCACAGTATGCAGGATTCAAAAGCAAACCTGCATTTAAATCATCTCACAGTATGAGTTCAGATATTTTGGCTGAAGTTTGAGGAAAAAAACTGTTCTGAAATTGATTTGCTTCCCTGCAGCATACCCTTTATAGACTAATGTATTTAAGAGGTTTGGTTTCCCTTGTTTCATGTTCCCAGTCCTTTTGTAGTCCAGACTGTTGCTGGGCAGGTAGTGACCCAGTGATGTTATACCTGGTCCCTGTTCCCAGGCTCCAGCACTGGCTTCTCACTGATCTATCAGCAAGTGCAGCAAAAGCTCTGGGCTGCTGCATCTACTGCCAAGAGGACACTTTGACCCTGATGAAATAACCTTGTATGTGATAGAACAGTGGGGTGGGAGTAACTGGCAGGTAGCATGCAGCCCTGACATTTACACTGCAGGCTGGAGGACTGTTTCCCCCTCCTACCCACACACCAGACCACACATGCTCTCTGAGGATCTGTTCACAAACAGCTAATGAATAGTTACTGCCCTTCCTAAGCCAGCCAGCTCATCAGCCTGGAAAGAGTGTCACTGTACTTATTTTCCTGTCTTGGCTGGCTTAGTTTCTCATGCCCTCTTTATTCTGCAGGGTCTGTTGGGACACCAGAGTGACTGACCATCTCTGTGACAAATGCTTTCTTCATTCTTGCTAAGGGATTCACTTCAAGGCTTGTGCTGCGGTTACAACATGGTCTTTAGGCCTGGTTCTTCACCTCCACAGCTGGAGGCCAGATCCTAAAAACAAAAACCAACCAAAAAACAACCACACACACAAGACTCCACCACAAACAACAAAAAAAACAAACAAAAAACCAACCAAACCAACCCCCTTGGGTTTGTCATCTTCCTTTGGACCAAATATAGGTATTGAAGTCAAACAGAGCAACCTACAAAGTACCACCTACTTGCTTGAGAGCTTCAAGAGCCCATCAGCTGCTCTTTGTCAGATGTGGCTTTGGAGCTCAGCATTGTGTTCTGGTGCCCATCTACAACAGCAAATGTATTGCCTGGGTGTCTCAGTGACAACTCTCTGGGATATGCAAGCGAGGTACAGGAGCCTGGGCCATGCCAAACTGCTGGGGGGTGCCTCCTGTAACCCACCAGTGTGGTGTTCAGCACAGGGCACTGTTGCTGCAGCTGTCTGACAGCTCAGGCTTGGGCACTGGGAGCATGTGCTCTTTCAGAATTCTATGGTTCACTTGCTGGTTAAAGCATTTTCTCTAGAGCAGGGGTTTTGGGTGAAGCTCTGGCCCTAGGAACTTCAATCTGCGTCTTGTGCCATCCAGGATGTCAAGGGTGGTTAGGGCTCTAGGTAGCTAGCTTCCAGAATGGAGATGCTCTTGATTCTCACCTCCCCTCCCAGAAAGGGGAGAGAAAGGGAATAAGGGAATGAGATTTATAGGTTAGAAAACTGAAACAACTTTACTGAAAATAATAACAAAATGAAATATATAGAAATACATACAAACTCAATATCAAATCCAGCCCACTTAGTGGCAATTATGTCACTGTCACCACAATGCTGTGGGCAGGCACTGGGGGAATCTCAGACTGGACTCAGTGGCAGATGGGAGCTGCATTCAGGAGCTGGGTTCTGGAACTGGGTTCAGGAGTGCGTGGTTTGGGATCAAAGGCTGAACAGACAGAGTCCTCTGTGGGTTCCAGCCATTCAGAAAGAGACCTTGACTCTTGTGATCCCACAGCTTTATACTGAGTATGATGGATAGATGATGGAACCCTTTGTTGGTCAGTTTAGGGTCACCTGTCTTCTCCCCACAGGTGCAACCTAATATGATACACAAGATTTAGCAGTGACCTCGGTCTGCACAGGAGCAAGTATAAGAGTCTTTCCACACACCAGTCCTTGGTAGTAATTCTGCAAGTGATAACATTTGATGTTTAGGAGCAGACACTGTCTGCAAAAAATATGCGGTTAACTTCAGAAAGTGCAGTTACTTAGAGACTGAGCTGAGCAGTAAAATCACTGAACAGCATTAGTTCTGCTCTAGCTCAAACCAGGACATGGAAATAGACAAAGATCAGTTGTTTTCTCAAGACCTCCCCATGGGTGCAGCAGTCTCCATGGTGTAGGTGGGAGCAGAACCTGCTGGCTCTGGGAAGGACGTGGTGGAGCTGCAGCCCCGTGAGGAGGAGGAGGAGGTCCTGTTCCAGTGCCTGCTTCCCCACTGCCCTTCCCACAGCTTGCTGAAAAACAGAGCAGAACATACCCCTCCACTCAAATTCACCTGTTGAAGGTACAACACCCAAGAAATCTCATGTTGTGTATCTGACGTGCTTAATGAAAAGTAATAAAGTAGAAGGAATGATAACTTTGAAATGAGATGTGAGTGCTTGAGGGGAACGGGCTCTCTGCCATTCTTATCTTTTATAGGTCAGTGCTTTCTAAAGAGAACCTTGTTTTTAGTAATTTGCTGTTACTACATTTAGTCTTCTTTCTGTGTCTTTTTCCTTTCCCTTCAAATGTTAGATTTTGGAAAAAAACAACCTTTTATACATGAAGTTTTTTTGTGTGTAATAACTGATACGGGGAACTCGCACAGAAGAGAGACAACAGCAAAAATAGTATTTTTCTTGCCTTGTCTTCACCCTGCAGATAAGATTTAACATACAAAGTACTTGGCTCTGGATATACAGTTTCTCATCACAATGAATTTCGCTAGCATTTCTTTTTTCATTCTAATTCTTTCAACTTTATGCTTACCTGGCTTGTGGGGAGGCAAATACCTCATCTCTTTTCTTCCACTTTGTTTCCCTGTGCTGGCATGTATTGGAAGTATGGCTATGAAATGAAAATACTGTTATAGAACAGTGAATACTGCAATAGTTATATCAGGCTGTACTAACCAGCAGAAGATTTAGTATCTTCTCTATGCTTTAGGTCAATTAATTTATAAAATGAGAACATCTTGTACAAATACCAAGATAAGTTGAAATTTGAGTCTTAAGATCAGTTGCATCCCACGTTTAATTAGGCACATATAATAAATTACAAATAGTGATTATGGAAGAAAGGAGGGGGAGGAAAGAAAGGCCAAGAATAGGGAAGAAAGTTTTCTGCAAGATACTTAGAAGTAAATGAGCCCTTTCTTTAATTATCTGCACTAGTCTTTGAAATGAGAATATCTGACTACAGCTGTTCTCAAAAACTAAATTAAAAACTGTGAAGAAAATCCAGTTGTGTTCAGAAAGGGTTTGCCAAGATTCTTTTTCGTGTTCTAAAATGGTAAAAACTGAAGTGAAATTTGGGTGGCAGAAGTTCCTGCGATGGTCTGCTCCCTCTGACCTTTGAGAAGAGAGATGGGATTTTTAGGATGATGGTGAGCAAAACCCTGGGGTTTCTCATGTGGTAAGTCAGTTATGGAATTCAGTATACTAAAATATGAGAGAGGTTACCATGCTGAGTGACTGTCTGGCTTTTCTTGTGTTTGAGTTGTAACAGCCTCTCTCTCTGATAACGTTTAATATAGTGGTGAAGTGCACAAGGTCATGAGTAGCATAGGAAGGGGGGACAAGGCACTGAGAGAAGAGATCAACTATTGTTGCTGCTTTTAATATAGCACAAAATAATACAGCACTGAGGTAGAGTGGCTCTTCTGAAAGTTCACTCCTGATTGGAAATACAGGGTTTTTCCAGGTCCTGGTAATGATGGGACTTTGGAAATGCAGCATCCTCCCTTGAGGCAGTACTTAGCAGCATCTGATAGTGTTGTACTGATCAATGGGGTAGTTTGAGAGATCTTTAATTCCCACAGAAATTTATTGCTGGAGAATGATAATGGGGACCTTGCACAGTAAAGAGGCTTATAAGGAATGGTTATTTGTCTTGTACTTTATTTGTAGCCTTTTGTTAAACCCTTAGCCTAACTCCTAGACTGAAGATTGTCAGTGATGGGGAATTTAAGTCTATGCTTTGATCCATCCTATATTTTTTTCTTCTCCTGCTGTCATGTGTTGGATGAGTACAGTTAATGCCACTAGACACAGGTAAAAGGGTATTAGGAGAGGGGATGAGGGAAAAATAGATGGTGTAGAGAGTTTAAAAGGTACCAACAGTTAAATTCTTAACACAAATTATAAATTGTGAATAAAGCACCCAAAAAAGTTGGAATCTTGGTGGTGCTGAAACTTAAGTATCATATGTTGCTTAAGGATGATATGTTGCCATATAAAATGGTTTTCTAGATAGTTGTTGACCACGGATGGGGTTGCTGGGATGGTGACTTGAGGCAAAATTGCAAGTTAGAGAGGCCTTAGCAAAGTAACCATGGATGGGGAAGTTGTCTAAGGAAAAAAATTCAGGTGCTCTTCAGATAAAAGCTGGGGGTCTGAA
This sequence comes from Merops nubicus, assembly GCF_000691845.1. NCBI lineage: Eukaryota > Metazoa > Chordata > Aves > Coraciiformes > Meropidae > Merops > Merops nubicus. Next base: position 105,942 of record NW_008611388.1, read on the forward strand.
CTAGAAGAAATTACTAAATACAGTGAGATGGACATATATGTACTCCTCCAGATGTCTACTGGAAAAATCTTGTTCCAGAGTTGAAGGAGACCTTTGAGAAGTCAGTGGACTTTGATATTGGACATGGCTTTCTAAAGAAGCAGAGACAATTAAATATCTTCAGCACATATACAGTAAAATCCTTCTCAACAGTGTGCATGTGCATCTCTTCCTAGCTGTGATTTAATAGTCCTGAATGGGCAGGATAGAGCAGTGGGACTCAGAGAAACGAACTGAGCAGAAAGGCACTTTTTGAATGTGCAGGTAGTGCTTAGATCTGTTTGCTCCTCTTGCTGAGTCAGGGATCATTTTCAAAGGCAAAGGTGTGTCAGTGTATGAGAAATGATTTGGTTTCGCTTCAAATAGAGATAAATTAATAACCCCCCCCCAGAGTGAACTGAAACCTTGGAAGTAAGCTAAAGATGATCTAAAGGAATGCATATTAATCAAGCTGTGACACTATTCCTGACTAATTGTGCTGCTGTCACTTAGCTGCACAGAAAGTCAGTTTAAGGCCATTCTTAACTGAGTGCAACTGCCTGTCCTATTCCTCCTTAGAATCAACGGTGTCATCAATCCTCATCTGATTTTGGAGGTTGGAGGTTGATATAAAGTCTTTTTTTTCTCCCCTCCTTGATACTGTGCATTCATATAACACTTCCTGATATTTTAAGGCTTTAATTTATTGTTGCAAAATGCAAAACTTAAAAATATATTTGTCAAGCTTATATTTTTCTGCCAGATAATTCCCAAGCTGCTTATAAAGATGCTGCCCTCTTAGTTTCCAGTCGCAGACCCACTTCAGTGGTGGCCTTTCTCAACCTAGCAAAGGCATCATTAAGCTCTACAAAATATAGTCTGCAGGAGGGTAGCAAGAATTATCATCCTTGCCTGTAGCTAATCTGAGCCTATCTCCAAAGTTCTTTGAGACTAGTTTAGTTTTGCTGTTCTTTCTTCTTATTTCTCATGCAATAGCTCAGCATGCTGTTATTCTTTTTTTTTTTCCCTCCTAAGACAGGAGGCATAAGTGTTAAAATGCTTATTAACAGAAGCCAAAGCTCTGAATTTGACTACACCCACGTTCAAACTGGAAGCTTGCCATTGGGGCCCACCTCTGTGTAAAACCACTCTCTGGGTGCTGTTTTCAGATGCTTTGGACTGAAGAAGCACTGGAAACATCAAGATATTTTGCTCCTGGAAGACTTTGCATTTTGGAGAGCCCTGTGTGTGTGTTTTTGCTTTAACCATCCCCATCTAGCCATCTTTCTATAGCCATCACTTCCTTGATCTTTAACATAGATGTCATTGCATTAATAATGCATATTGAGGTTTTAGTTTGCTCTAATGTGATACAGCACGTGTACCATGGAGATTCTATCAGAATTGGTTAAGCGGATTTCATTTGATTGAATATGTAATGGTTTATTTGGTAAACTGACTGTTTTGCTTTGCTCCTGGCAACTCCATTTCTCTTTAATTTGCTCATTTTTTTGTTTGTTTGGTTTTTTTTTTTTTTTTGGAAAGCACTGGAATGAAGAAAAATCCTGAATGATTACTGACAGCGCTGCCTTAGTGCAGAAAAAAACAGTGTGATAGAAAGGTAGTGCTGCTTAAAGATGCTGTGCTGGTGGTGGATGGAATATTTTAAGATTTGTTTTCATCTAACATGAGTTAGGTTGAAGGCTGGATTCACGAGATAAAGTGACATGGAGAGCTAGGTTATGCTGCTCCTGTGAGTCTTGCATGCAAATCACGATGCAGACTTCACCATGTGAATGATAGCAAGGTTCTTGTAAATGCAAATTCTTTATAAGCAAAAGTTAGCTAAGATTTGCATTTAACTGGATGATGGGAGGCAAGGTTTGCAGAAGATCAACACCAAGCAATACAACTTTATAGTAAGGGGGAAACTGAATATCATGGTGTTACAATCTTATGTGCTCACTGAATTTATTTACAGATCTCCTTTAATCGTTCTTCATCCAATAGCTGCAGAACAAATTGTGACCAAAAACAGGGTAGAGAAGGAAAAGTACTCAGAACATACAGGCTGGATGAACTGGTAGGGAACCTGCATCTAGAGGAGTAAATAAAGTAGATGTAATGGTGAATAAAACAGGTGAGGGCCACTCTCTAGCACTAAGATCAAGAGGCACAGAGCAGCACACATTCTCTCTTCCTTCTTCCCTGCTCAGTAGTGTGGCCCCATCTATGCTGTTTGTTAGGAAGTGTCCCCTGACTGGGCTCAGCTGGGGGTGGGGGGCTGAAGAATTCCAGGGAGGATGCCAACAGTCTTGGTGATGCTCAAGCCTGGTTAGTCACTGCTGGGAGCCTGGTGAAGTTATCCTGTTTTCTCTAAACTCCTTGCAGTCAAATACTGTTGTCCCCTTTCTCTTTCATTTGCCCTTTATACAGCTTTCTAGGCATGGCCTGTGCACGGTTTTTCTTGGCTGGTTATCTGTGGTCTTCACAAGCACAGCTTTCTGCTGATATGCTTTTGTGAAGCTGATTACTTGTTATGAAGGTAATCACTGATGCAGTCATAGGTATTGCTGAAGGCACATTGTGTTGGTAGAACCTGGCTCCATCTCTTTAATAACCTCAGTGTAAGGATGGGGTGGCTGAAGTCAGGCCCCCTGAAGCAGCCTTTCTAGGCTGCACAAGCCCAGCTGTCTCAGCCTCTCCCCACAGGGCAAGGGCTGCAGCATCAGGTCATCTACAAATGACTTAGCACCATGTTTCCTATAAACAGTTAATTTGCAAAGAATAAGATGAAGCATGATGGGAGTTCTTCAAGCTCTGGTCTGGCCAATCCCACATTCTGCCTCTGATCTGCCCTGCTCTCCAGTTTGCATGGGGATGCTGGTGGAGAGACTGTATCCTGGAAGATAATGAAAGGGACATGAGCATATTTTTCATGTGGTGATGGCAGATGGAAGTTGCTTTCCAGCAAGCCTGTTTAATGATGAGACTAACAAGCAGAGTGGTGTTGCTGGACATCTGGGATTCATTAGTGTTCTGAACTTGTAGTTGTTTTACCTTTTCACCTGATGCTTGGTTTCCTAGTTATCCATGAAAAGCATTCCCCCCCAAGTTTTACAATAGGAAAGTGCAGTATTGGCAATGCAACAAAATTCCCTGCATTCAGTTACAAAATCCAGTAACAAACACTCTCATCAAAATCCTACTAGAAAAAAAATGGAATACAGGATTTCACTGAATGTTTTTGCTCACACTGTTAGGTAAACCCCTGTGGTGAGATGAAGTTAAGGCTGACTGCTTGCAATCATTTAAGAAGAAAAAATCACAACATGAGATATTAATTCTCTCCCAAACAAGTACTACATATCATAAAATTAATAATTTACTGGTAAAGGAAATTTTAATACTTCAAAACGTGGAAATATAACTTTACAGACCCAAGCAATATTGACAGTAATGATGCTGCTCAGTAACAACAATAAAAATAATTAGTATTTATGGTATCAAATTAGATTAGAAAAATAAAATATGACCTTTTTATATCCCTTCTCCTCTTCTTTCCTTGGAATAAAGTGCTTGATTTAAGGCAAGTTACTACATTCATGAGCAATGATCATGGTTCATTTTAAACAATGTGCTAGATGTGTTTGAGCTAGTGCTCAATGTGTGTTATATGCATATTTGTACTGTTTTCTTTCATTTATACATGATGGCTTCATGCATTAAGCCTCAGTAAGAAACAATGTTGATGACATTGAAGTGCAATATCAAAATCAAATGGATTAACGGGGCACTAAGTAGATCAGGCAATGGGTGCAGCTACATCAAAACATTTCATAGAGGGATTTGCAGTATACTGAATGCCAAGCAGTCTTCCAGTCTCCAATTCCTCAGCTAATAAGCAACTTCTGTTCCTTTAGCAGGAAGTCACAGTTAGCCCAAGAAGAACAGTCAGTCAACAAGAACATACACGGGACTGCTTTGTGCAGTGCTGCCATGGGGAGTTTCCATTCTCAATGCAAGGAAAAACAGTATTTATGTATGTTAATGTTTTGTGTTTAATATTCCCTCCTGTCTGTCATCCCATTTTGTGTGCTTATATATGAGCATAGGAAGATGTAGGTGCTTTCTGTTGATGCTTACAAAGGTTTCTTGTGTCATACAGTCCCTCAGGTGGGCCCTGGACTGAAAGACTCTGAGGTCTCTTCCAGTCCTGAATTTTTCTGTACTCAGAAATAATTTGCGTGGTATTTTAATTAATCTTGATGATATGGAAGGTTAGAAATATCTATTCATTTGGGATCTAAAAATGGCAACACATGCTAAACTTCTTTAAACAAATTAAACTGGAGTAATTAAACTCAATTTAACTAATGGTTTTACTTTGCATGGTCTCAGAGTAAGTATAATCCTCCCCAACACATGTGCTGGGCTTACACCTCCCCAAATTCACATCCCTGTTAAAGTAGAGAGGAAAGAAGATAATGCACAGTTTCCTTGGGTTGTGTAGTTTTTGTGTGGGGTATGAGAAATACCAGTGGACTTGTAACCTTTTTTCAGGACAAGAAGTTGATTGAGATCTAGAAAACCTATTTGCTCTCCCAGCACAGAGCTATGCTGCTGCACAGTTCCACCAGCACACACCCCCCCCCACCTCCTCCAACATGTGGTGCTGAAAAATAAACACATTTTGTGTCTTGGCAATGATTGTGAACTGCTTCAATTTATTAACTCCCTTGAGGCCTGTGTTTAAACAAAAGTGGACAGAAATGACAGGAGAGCATTTCCCTAAACTGAGAAATAATTGCCTGATTTGTAGCAGGGGAATGGTGACTACCTGACAATTATAATTGTGTTGAGAATGAGACTTTCTAGTATTTATTATTTGCATTATTCAAGAGGACAGGAGAAAGAAATTACCCTCATCCCTCTTCTTCCTTCCTCCCATCTGCTCCAGAGCCACTGGGACATGGACCCAGCACTGGTGCCTCCATCACAAACTGCCACCCTACGGGAAGGTGTGTGTGGTCTAGGCACAGAAGAGAAGAGAGCATCAAATAATTTCTGCCCTGCTCCTTGGCCTCTACCTTGGTTTTTAAATTGTTGTCAGATACTATTTTGCAGGTAGAAGACTAAATAGGAGCTTAAGTGTATTTCCATAAGAAAAAGCTGGAGGAATCTTCTCCTTTCACTGTTTATCACTGAGGCAAGTGCAGAAGTTTACACTTCATCCTATCGAGGTTCAGTGAGATGTAAGTTGTGATAAACTTAGGAAGTCAACAGACTCTCCTGCACAGTACTGCAGTGTCTTGTATTGTACACCAAGAACATGAGTTTAGGTTTTAAAGATATGCTAAAGTTTTTTTCTTTAGATAGTTTTCCAGTCTTGGACTGTTTAGTGGTTAACTCCTTTCTCTGAAGCCACAAAGGCTGAAAGGATTCTCAAGGCAAACTCTGAAACTTGAGAATCTCTCAGGAGTTTGAGCTTGAAGAAAAACATCAGAGGCTCCAAGTTAGCAGCATTGTAAAACATGAAAGCATCTAATTGTGCAGCACCAAAACAATTAATTGTCTTTGGTCAGGGAATAACATAACATTATCTAAAATCCAGAGTGAGATCCAGGTGAGCCAGGCTATCAAAACTCTAAAAATAAAAGAAAAAGAGCCTCGATTTCACCTTCTAAGGCAGCTTCTATCTTCCCTGCCTTCCAATTTCTTGTAGGATATGTCACTCAACATTTCAATTGCAAAATATACGTCAACAAAAAACCCTCTAAGGATAAAATAACTCATTTTAATACTTTTTTGTATTTAATATAAGAATAGTTTGCTGCATAAAAGCAGTTGAAGGATACTTTGTTAGTCTGTGACATGGAGAAAGAGACGACAATCAGTGCATCTCAGGAAGCATAAAATTTTTAATTAAAAATGCCAGGCTAATTTGTTTCACTCTGAGCCATTGCTATTGTGCTACTGGGCTGTTGTGCAGTCTTGTCAGCTGTGAGTCTGAATATAAATAACCCTAATTTTCACACTTGTCTCTTCCTACACTTTGTAAAAACGGTTGGTTACAACATCAAATTAATTTATCTGCTGAGCAGGTTTGATACAGAAAGTTCTCAACAGAAAATTATTTTGTCTTTTATATGAGAAATAAATGGAGCTGGAGGCACATGAGTCCTGTTTCCTAGCACTCTGTAGTTATTTGTCAGGGAGCTTTAGGAACGCTCTCTTCTTGAGGGTGCAAAGCCCCTTTTGCACCATCAGGGCTGTGTGGGAGGCCAGCCCTCCAGGCTGCAGTGCAATGAGAACACTCTCCCACCCCAGACTGATTGCCATTGGAGATGAGAGGTGAGACGAGACCAAGGATGCAGCTTGTCATATTTCAGCAATTTTCTTCACGTATTCAAGGAGAGCAGCATGGTGTTGCTACACTATTTTGCAAAAATCTAGCCTTGAACACCTTTTCTATGGCTGCAGGGAGTCTAGACCCATAAGAACCAAGTATATTGGGCAGGACCAAGGTCCTGTCTGGTATAGTAACCTGCCTTAACCTGTGCTTACAAGTAAACCCTTTCCACTGATAGTGGAAGAACTTGACCAAGGTTTCTGTATGCCAGTGTTTCAGGCGCTTCTGGAGTCATTAACCAGCTGACCAAAGCAACAAACTCTCTCTCTTGAAGTACAGTGATTTCAGAAGGTCTTAAATTATTGCTATTATGGGAGCTACAGCTGCTTTTTCTATTCATGTGACTCATGGGAGTCTGGTATTTGGGCTTTGAGGCGTGGAACAAGGAAGAGCAGGTACTATTGTATCAGATATCTGGAAATTTTCAGAGTAACACATTGAATTTTTTGAATTTGAAAGAATTTCTCTTTGTTGTGTGAGTACAATGACACACAAACCTTCAATGGTAGCTTACATAATCTCTTTCTTCCTCTGAACTGGACAGGATTGAAAAAAAGAATCCAAACCAGTTGGGCTTGTGTTTGTCCCAGTTATTTGTGGAGTTGAGTGAGTGTATGTACTTGAGTAGCAGGAGCAATGTGACCCTTTCATTACTGATTGTAATCAGTGAAAATTTCTGGTTTTCTAATTATTCTGAGAATGTTAGTCTGATCCCCAAAATGGTTACTGATGATTTAGAATGAGGTCATACCTTGGAGGCTTGCAACGGCTGTTTTGAAAAGCCTTCTCAAGAAGTTTGTCTTTCAATACACTAGCCCTGGAAAGAGAAGGGGGAAAGGTAAACTGTCATCTCTTTGATGGATTTGTTGTTGGTTCTGGGACCTTTGAGGTTGTATTCTTGGGCCAAGGTCATAGGCCTTGGCTTTTCCCAGCTCTGAATAGCAAAAGATATACTCTTAAGATCAATCATTGATCTGCCATCCCAGATATGCTCTGTTTTGAAGAACCCACTAGTTTTAATTAAGATTTTTTTTCCTACATGAGTGTTTGTCCAAGAACTTTCTTAGAACAGAAATGTGGTGTATTTGGAAGAAGTGAAAAAGCTTTATAGAGGAAAGAGATAAAACAGGGAAAAACAAAATGAAACAAAACTCAGCCCAACACAACAAAAAAAACTTCCTCAAAACCCAACAG
>NW_008611388.1:113760-116883 GCF_000691845.1 Merops nubicus
GTGGACTGAGCTGCCGTGGCCATGCAGTGATGCTGCAATCCCCCCGTGCTCTTGCATGGATCTTTTCACGGGTAGAGCTCAAAGCTCCTCTCAAGGGAGGTCAGACATTGGCTCAGCTTTACAGAATGATGCTGAAGTGAATGGAGGATCTCAAGGTCACCCAGCGGGCTAGCAGCAGAACCTGCACCTCCTGCTGTGCCTCTGGGGTCTGTCTGACAGGTCCTACTCCTACAACTTCTGTTTAACACAAATTACAAGCAACTCTGGAACTATTGATGTCTGGCTGAAGCTTCAACATCCTTTTTTTTTTTTTTTTCTGCAAAGTCATGGGTTGGCACTGCTAAAAGAGACTAACAAGCACCTTCACCTAACTTTTATTTTTTTTTTGGAGAAGTTTCAAAAAGCTGATGTTGCTATCTGTAAAGTAGAAATATGTTAACTGGGAAGAATGGGATGAGATCCCAAAGAGCATGAATCACATTACTATCTCTGCCTAATGCTGTGTAACCCCTGAGAACTCAGAAGACTTAATACCAGTGGTGGCTCATGTCATGATGATGATGATGCTCAGTCTTATTTTACTGCAGATCCCCCCTCAAGGCACGAAGTCCCATGTAAGGGATGAATCGTGGTGCAGCCCAGGTCTGCGTGGTGCATGGACCTGTAGCACAGGGAGCCTCTGGGCTGCAGGAGATGGGCTTTCATTCACATTTTCAGCCCCAGCATGTCACTATTACAGCAGAGACAGGTCAGGCCCTGGGAAGCCACACTGATGGTGGCTGCTGCAGCTCCTGCAGCATGTACAGCCCTTCGTGGCAGGGAGCATGGAGAGATAAAAGGGGAGGGTGGGGGCAGCAAGCATTGCTCTCACCCACTCTCCTACACTCTGGTTAGTAGGTTAAGGAGGTAGGTTAACCAAAGGGTATCAGGAAATCTCACACCCTGCAAGGAATCCAGGAAGGTTCTAACGACAGATAATCAAGCAAAATCATGTTGTAGCTTAACTACATGCACCAAGGTGCCCATGAGCTGCTGTGGATTGTAAAGCTTTATGAAGCTTTAGCTCATGATAAGCATTTGCTTTCCTTGTTTTTGTGCCTCTGTATTCATCTGTCGTGCCCCTCAACGTGCCCAGCTGCTGCTCTCCCCAAGCACTCTCTGTTGCTCCTCACTACTGACAAGGTTACTGTTTCTGAGGAAGAAGAATTAAATGCGTGTTCACTGCATGAAGAATAAGCCAAGATGCTGGTATTTAGTAAAATGCATTTGCAATCCATCTGTGAAATAACCATTCAAGAATTATTGTGTGTTTCAGATCATTTATAAGAATGGATGCTTTGTGGTGTGGCTTTTCAGTGCAGTGTATATAAAATTTCACAACTTGTTCTTATTAGTTATAAGTCACGTTTACCTCAAAGCTTCCTGGATATTGACTGAATCACCTTTTTACTAATACAGTGACATCTCTATATAAATCAGAAGGTTTATGGCCTTGACTCATGCTCTTTTTATTCTCCATCCATCTAAACAACCCACAACTATTTCTAGATAAGTATCTGAATGTTCTTCCTGTCAAATGTGTGCTATCACGAAATATTGCTCAACACAACAGGTTTTCTGATGCTTTTCAATTTTTGGTCTAAATATACATCCCTAGGAAGGTACTACAGGCACTCTCTCTCATCCCTCACTCTTCCTCACCCAACCTATCATCTCCAATTCAGTTTTGAGCATGGATGGTAAATAACTGCAATGCAGAAATGCTGTGTGGATTGGGCTGTGTTCGTGATGTTTGGAGCCCAGTACCTGCAAAAAGTGCCTTTGAGTCTGCTCCAGGGAGATGGCAACATGACTGTGTATGGCAGCTGAGATAACAACGTGGGGTACTTCTGTGGAAATCCTGAAGCTTTGGTTTATTCTGTCTGTGGTGAACACCATGGTAGAGCCAGCCTGTCCTCAATACCAGCTGCACATAAAAGGGGTTTGTTAGTGTAGCACCAATTTTATTGATGTCCTTGGTGGACGAGAGAGCTGGGAGTTGTATGCTGAGAGAAACCCTTGCTCATTGATTTCATTCAAATGAAATGAAATAACATCTGGAAACTTTTTGATTGTCTTAGCTTTTGCTAAAGCTTGTTATAAACCCTGAATTTTGGGTTTAATTTAACTTGGCAGTATGTGTCTAACTTCGCTCCTTTCCACAGCTGTCAAAAAAGTCTTTTATTTATTAGTGCCTACAACGTAGCTGTTTCTGCTCTTCAGATTTAAAACATGATCTTTAAAAGTGGCAACCAATATAACACTGGGTGTCAGCAGCACATCCATCATGTCAGAGCACTGTTTAGGAAGACAAAACCAAAGAGATGTTATTCTAGCAATATTTACATTTCTCCTTTCTCATACTTCATTTCTCTAAAATCCGTGGCTGTTTAGTGTCTGCCTAGAGCTCTGCTGCCTGCAGGTGGAAACGGGTGCTGTGCTCAAAGTACAGGATAGTGCTGAGCACCTCAAGGACATTGCTTTTCTGCAAAATGAAATTTCGGAGGTTTTATCTTGACAAGAGTCATAGGTTGGGTGGGTTTTTTTTTGGGTTTAAAAAGTGTGAAAGCATTTAGAAGTCAAACAAAAGTCCTTAAACAACATGAAATCCTTTCCCAAATCTGTTTTCACTTAAATCTTTGACCAGGATTTTGTATTTCTCTGATGTATCTTATCAGTTTATTAAGGATCTCTGTAACTCTTTTTCTTTTGCCTCCCTGTCTTAATACCTAAGCCCAGGGTAGGATTTCTCTCCTTTACTGTGAAGTTGGACTTCTTATTCAGAGGAGCTATCTGATGAGTCATTCTTCAGTGGAAATCAATGCCTTATTATCTTTCTCTGGCATATTTCCTTCTACCAGGATATGGGATAAAAAGGATGATAATGTTCTTTTTCTGTCACAGACTTGTAGCTCTTAAAGGGAAGTTCCCTTGGAGATGGATGAATTACAGGTAATGACTTTGTTTACTAGTCCTTTAATGCAGCAATAGCTGCGTTTACTGGAGCTCCTTTAAAAAGTCTGATGGCTATGGTTTACTTTTTTTCCATCAAAGACTAAAGCCAAATCCCATCAAAGTCAGCAG
>NW_008611388.1:116914-144047 GCF_000691845.1 Merops nubicus
TCTTCAGACTTGTATTAGAGCTATAAGTACTGCAGAATGCTTCAAGGGAGAGCTTATATCCAAACATCTTTCTTCAGAGCATCTTTAATGTTTTTTCTCTGTTAGTAGAGAAACAGCATTATGGATATTCTCATATTCCTTGGAAAGGCTTATTTCTTCAGAGGGGAGCTGCACTCACAAACAAATGTGGCCCAGTTCAGTGTCACAGCACAACTCGTGCCCAGCAGAGGCCTTGGGTGGAAACAGGGAGAGGTGGAGATCATGCACTGCTCTCTTTCTAGACACTTGCTGTGTTCACAGCAAGCTGGACCTAAATTCTTGGATCCTGGGAAGGGATATGTGGTTTCTGATGCATCTGAATTTATAGCTCTGACTTTGTTGTGAACAGAGCAGCCTGCATGGTGCAGTTGCAAAGCTTTGCAGCGACCCCCTCACCCAAGCATCCATCTTCCCCTCTCTTTGTAGATGTTTCCTTGTCTGGCACCAGCCCCTAAACAACAATTCTGTCTCTTGGGTTGTGCCTTACGGCTCTCAGCTGAATGCATGAAGTTTAAGAAGTGCACTCTCTCATCTTTGCTGTTGTGGAAAACTTGGGAGCTGTTTACTAAAACTGGTTGCTGTGCCTTGGTCTGATGGATCACCAGATGGCCTGGGTCACACTAACAAGTGGCAGGCTCTACTGGGATAACATTGCTTACAAAACCAAAATGCTTCTAGTGGAACAAAGATTAAAAAAAGTGTAAAAAAAAAAAAAAAAAAATCTGCATTTCTTTTAATATACATTTACATTCATTGAAAAATTCCTGGCTCTAAGCCTGCAGCTGTTCTTGTTTTCCTGAATATTTAAAATAGAGTAGTTTGGCCTCAAATGTTGAACACTAAGATAAATATAGTGTAAATGATGGTAAAGATGTATAAAGTTTAGTTTCCTATGATGCATGCTACAAAAAAACCATGAGGATAAGGCTGCCAACATACTTTGGCAAACCCTTTAGAGATAAGCTTCACTTTTAATGTCTGTGTGTGTTTTGTTAATGACCAGCTTCCAAGGAAGGGCGGAAGCATAAAATAGGTTTTATGAGGATTTACTTCAGAAAATCTGCAATTCGCAGCTCTACACAGAATAAATAACATGGGGAGAGAAAGAGGAAGTCTAACTTCAACAAAGATCCTTTAAGTGAATGAAAGCTGTTTGTATCATTCAATGGCAGGTGAAGTGCTCTTCCCAGACGTCAGGGAGAAGACTGTCATAAATATCTTGCCCTTTTTTGAAAAGGAAATTGCAATTGTCTTCTTAGCATTCTTTTTTTTTTCCTTCCTGATAATAGCACCCATGGAACAGGGAAACTACCTGGACAATAACTGTCTGTTCTCCTTTCTTCACTCTGCCAAAGTTTTAAATGGTTGAGACTGAAACTTCTTACTGTGTCACTACACAAGGTTGTACACTACCTACAAGGTTGGTAGGGTACTAGGCTGTCCCTCAAGTTAATGGCAAATACAAATGCCAGGTGACATAATGACCTTTGTAGATGTCTAGTATTTCTTGTCCTTTCTGCAATTCACATTTTTGCTGTGTGGTAGGTAGCAGAAGATGATGCCATCATTTATACACACCTAATCTGATACCAGACCAAGTGCCGTGTCCTGCTTTTGGGTCACAACAACCCCATGCAATGCTACAGGCTTGGGGAAGAGTGGCTGGAAACTGCCTAATGGAAAAGGACTTGGGGATGTTGGTCAACAGCTGCCGGAACATGAGCTAGCGTGTGGCCAAAGTGGTCTCTTCTCCAAGTAACAAGTGATAGGACAAGAGTCAACAGCCTCAAGCTGTGCCAGGGGAAGTTTAGGTTGGATATTAGGAAAACTTTCTTCCCTGAAAGGGTTGTCAAGCCCTGGAACAGGCTGCCCAAGGAAGTGGTTGAGAGTCACCACTCCTGGAGGGGTTTCAGAGCTGTGGAGACGTGGTGCTGAGGGATTTTAGTGGTTTAGTGGTGACCTGGCAGTACTTGGTTAATGGCTGAACTTGATCTTAAAGCTCCCTTTCAACTTAAACAATTCTACGATTCTATGGCTTTTAAAGATGTTGAAACAATGGAAACAGCCTATATCTGTGTTTATTTTCAGCTATCCTAGCATTCTGATGACCTCTGGCAATAAGAAAAGCCCTGCCAACTGGGACAAACCTAGTGATCTGCATAGGAAAATGTCTTAAAGCCACCTCTTTTCTCTAAGTGCAAGGGAGACAGATCTACCAAGAGCTCTAGGTACCTGACAGAACATGGATGCTGAAATGTCAGCGCATTAAGCTTGCTCTACTAACCAGCTTGTGTCAAGCATAAATCTGGATTAATATATCCATGGAAACAATTACATCGTGTCACAACAGTCATATGGATGGCTTAGCAGTTTTGTTTGAGTTTTTGGATTTGTGGGAAAATTGAGGATCATGCCATTGATGTTACTGCAGCACTTCTGAAAGCACCCTCGATCTAAAACTGGGTAGTGGCTTTTCTGAACCAGGTTTTCTTCTCTATACATTTTTACTCCTGAAGTGTGTGCTTTGAAAAGATAGATTTTGAGTATTTGTATCTTGAAAAAATATAAGAACATACAATTTCTTTTTAAGTTACCCCGTTCATTCATTTTTTTTGTCCAAATAAGTGCACCTAGAATGCTCCTGATTTGTTCCCACATTCCGGGTGGTTTCCTTAATTGCAGATTTCTGGAATACAGAGATGGATCTTCACCTTTAATTACCTTTCTAGTAGTACATGATGATCTTTGCTTGATTAATCTCAGTCACTTAATCTGTCAGGGAGTCTGACATTAGCATTTTGTCATTACCATTTTGTTCTTTAAGGAGGACGTGTCTGATCTGTCTGTACATGGCAGGGAAACAACTTTTTTTTTTTTTTTTTTTGGTAGCTGCTGTTTGTCCAGCTGATTTTTGTGAGTACCTTGTGACCTTTTGGATCTGGCCCTGTATTTTGGTGGATCTGCATCTCAAGACTGTAGGAAGTGGCAGTAGAAACCCTGGGATATGTGGGCAGGTGGAAGAAGTGAGGGAACACTTTTAAGAATGAACTTTTAAGGAGAATTTCATTAAAGCGTTTATTTTTTTTTAACACAAATGCCTGAAGAACCATTTGTTTTGATCTGTGGGACCTTATTGAGATTAACAGTTACCCTAAAACCGTAATAACCATTATAAAAATATTTGCGGTCGTTCCTGGCCTAAGAGTTTGGGAGTAATTGGATTTGCCTGGGCTGCTGTTAGTGAAGTGCTCACCTACAAACACATGGGACCAGGAGGTTTTAATTGGGCCTCAGCTGGTGTGGTGGAGACCCAGTTCCCTGTGGCTGCGGGATCGAGCTGCCCGCTGCAGATGGATTAGCTGTCGCTGTTCCACTTAATGATTTTCTCTTTCCAGCTATTCCCCTGCATTTGTAGTGCTGTAAAAGAGCTGCACAGGTGAAACACAAAGTGCAGTCATGATTTAGCAAGGGGAGAAGCCTGAGCTTGTGAACACTCAACACTGCTTCTCAATGGGCAAACATAAAGGTTGATAGCGTGGACCTCAAATACCAAGTTTTAGCCCTGGGAAGCCTTTCTTGAGGGGAGTTGTAAATCTTTAAAGGGAGATCATGACACAATTGCTGATGCAACCTGATTATATCAGTGTGAATGGAACTGCCAAAATACAATTAAAGAAACTGCTTCTATTCTCTGTCTTCCAGGCAGGGTACGATTGTTCATGTCACTACCACACTTTTTATTTTCTTGGTGGCAATTGATTTAATATACTGTTTGGAAAACTTGTGCTTGTTCTCCCAGTGCTGATTTATGACATGATAAGGAAGTGCCAAATTTTTTAGCAATAAACCAGCTCCTGTGCTGCACGCTCTATACGGTCAGCATTTCATCCTCCAGCCCGTAAATACCAGTGGCTAGATTGAGAGAATTACAGTTGGCTGCCATTTGCTACAGATGCATTTAATATAGGTGATGTGTGGCACTTCTTTGGCTGATTCTGCTGTTGTGCCTGGAGTTGGGGAAGGCAGGAAAAGCTCATTGTAGTTCTGCTCTGTTCTGTGAAGGCTCAGACTCCATACAGCCTGTGGATGTGAGTGCTTGCTTTGCTGGGAAAGGTGGTGGGCTCTCTGTGTGGATCTTGGTGTGGACTTTGCATAGCTCTTCCACCTCTGCCTCACACCTGCCCCAGGGATAATGTTCTTTTGCTGCTCTCTAGGCACAGTAATGTAGGAAGGGCCTAATCCAGAACTCATTACAGCCAGTGAGGAGTGGGGTGCAGATTTGGGGCGATTACACTGGTGCATTTCAGTGCTTGCTAGGTCTAGAAAAGCATCAATGCAAATATATGGTCTGAAACAGAAATCAAAAACTTTGCTGTATTGCCATCAGTATTAGTCTCTCTTCCTATATATATTTTTAAAGATAATTCTTCCCAAAGGGGCATTTGTTCTGATTAACTGGTAACCATTAGAATGTAGATTTTCAATGAAATTAAGTCATTACCCAAAATTTGGTGCTTAGTTTTAGAGTTTAATGATATATCTACTATACCACAGGAACAAATGCATAGCTCTAATGCACATTAGGTTGGCTCCTTAATTTTACAGTTGGTTTTGCTAAACAGGCCTGAATAACTTATTTACTAGATTCATTTTCACTAAAGCTTGATTTGGCTGTTGAATAGAAACTGGAATTAAACTTATGCAGAAAACGGGTGCTTTAAAATAAATTAACATTAAATGTACTGTATAATGAAGCAAAATGTAATCAAAATACATTTCCGATTTTTCTTTAAGTTGTCATCTAATGCTGATGTATTTAAAGACAGTATTATCAGCACTTGGTGAATTAACTGATGATTTCTGATCAAAATATCTTTCTGTAGCTTTTGAAACCTCAAAGTTAGTATTTATGAATAGACTAAAGAAAGAAATTTATGACTTTGCAAATCCTAGCTGCTTTTTTACTTTGCAAGAATTACACGTTAAACTGAACTAGACTGTGTGTGTGGGGAAATGGTAAAGAGACTATGTTCTTGGAACCTGTTGAAGACAGATCTAGAATGTCAAGGCTGGGTTTATTATTTATCTGACTCCACCTCAAATGCTTAGACAGTGAGTCCCTTACCTCATTTTTTTCCACAAACTTTATCAATCGCATTTAATGTTGGAGTGTTACCATTATTTTGTTACTTTGCTTCAATAGAAGCCCAGTAACTTTAGGCAATTATGAAAGTTTTAATAATATATTGATATTTCCATTTATAAAGAAAAGAAATATTTTAGATTTGAAGTGTTTTAAAACCAGCTTCTCTAATTAATTGTTGGGGCAGGGGTGAATCCCTTGAATTGGCAAGTGCCAGTCATTAGGTCACCAGATTTCAGTCGTGACTTGCTCAGCTCCAGAGCACCAAATTGCCCTGCTCTCCTAAACTGGGGCATTTCTGCACATAAAATGAAGCAGATGCCCAGGTGCTCTGCTGTGCAGCAGAACTGGTGTTTACTGATGTCATTGCTTTCTGTGGGTGCGCTGGAAGCAGCCATTGGCTGGGCCACAGGGTAGAACAAGCACCTGCTGGGAGCTGGTGGCAATCCCAGGGGGCTGGGGTGGGGGGAGGACTTAAAATCAGCCACCCAAAGGGGTGCAGTATGGGAGTTTGAGACAGGCCCTTCTTGGAGGTGCTTCATGGGAAGGACAAAAGGCAGCAGATGCTTGGGGTAGAGACCTACTCAAGGGCTATTTCAGACTGAATTATTATTTCAATCTGGTTCTCCTTCCAGTGGTTTTGGATTAGGGCTCTGCTGCTCCCATCTGTGGGTTTGCAACTGGCTGAGGATGCCGGACCCTGCTACCCTGAACTTCCGTGGGGGCAAAGAGGGTAAACTCCTTATTTTTCAACCTTCCTATTTTGGTAACTTGTGTATTCTCTCTGTGTGTTGCCAAGTACTACTGGAAGTATCGTTAATCCATAAGGATTTATTTAAAGCCATTTTCTGTAAGGCCTGGAGGAAATTTTCTCCTCGTTTACCCAGCTGAATGTATAATAAGCACTTGTATCACTTACTGAATTCCTAGTGATATGTATTTCCCAATGGGTTGGTGAATATTGTTGCAAATCAGCTGCCTTTATGAATGGCTTAGTATTGGCTGTCACTTCTAGTTTTGCTGGTTTTGTTTAAGAGCATTGCAGAGATAATGGCACTTGGCCCAGAGGAAAGATGCCTCAAAGAGTAATGGGGATTTCTTTAATGAGGATCATTATTATTTGTAATGTACTGATCTGGTTATGAATCAGCTTTCTATTGTGTCCTGTAAGACCACAGGGCAAAAGCTGTCTTAGTTTTAAAGAAAGTCCAACCAAAGCACAGGTTAAATGCTAACAGAGCTGGCTATCAAAAGAACAAAGCATGTTAATGAAATAACTTTTGGGGGACAGGAAGGAAAACAATAGTTCATGATTTAATTAAAGCAGCAAAGAAATTGGCTGTCCCGGAGCTGAGGCTGGTTGTGTGCACTAATGTTTTTGTCTTGTACAGAAGCCACATTTGACCTTTCGATAAAATACAGTATCTCATGGAAGAGAAAATGTCTCATTAAAAGTGAAAGTGATAGATAGCATCTATTAATCAATGGTATGGAAATTCTTTAGGCCTCAGACTTGGTGTTTAGATGCATCTCATGGGAATCAATATTGTTTCCAAATAACTAAAACAAAATCAATGGGAGACATGGATTTCATTTTGGTTACAAATCATTAGTTTCCAGTGTTTCTGAACCTTAAACTGCAAACAAAATCTTTATGAAATTGCCTCTTAAAGAATAAACAGTACCCAGGAGACCCTGACGTGTTATGTTGTTTGAGATACAGCATCTTGCAGGCATCTAATTCATTAAGAGCTGCTCCTGTGGTCCTGGACTACACTGTTATTGCAAATAGGCTGCAAGTAGGTTTCTGGTTAAAATACTCCATCAATGCCTTGGGGGTCTGTAGTATGAAGAAAACAACCTGACATTTTTCCCTCGCTGACTCCTGTGTCTTCTCATCATTTTAGTCTTCTTTGGAGCATGCTCTTGTTGAAAATGCTGATCTGAACCACCTTGTTTCAACCATCGTTCCCTTTTCCCTGCACTCCCTCCTTGTGTAAATCCTTCCCCAAAATGCTGCATCACATCTGGTATCTTAAACCCCACTAGTGTTATGAAAGTGTTATTACTGTTTTGCTTTTGCTTCTGCTGAGGCTTGGAAGAGATAGTTTGTTGTGGTTGCTTTCTTAGAAACAAAACAAAAAAAATGCCTTGAGCAGTAGGGATGTAAAAAAGCCAAAGGAGCAACAAAAAAAACTACTGACTGGACAACAGTTAAAGCCTGAAGAAAACAAAGTAGTAACAGAGGGTGAGGAGAGCAGAGCACAAACTTCTCTTCAGGGAGCTAAGAAGCCAGTGAGTCATTTCTCTGCAGGGACAGAAATGGGAGCTGTTTGTCACACAAAAATAAAGCGAATTCTGGGCCACTGCCTGTACTGCACTGCAGCATTACAGTTGCTGCCCTGTGTCGTTTTGGTGAATTATTATGCTGGAAGTTAGCACCCCCCTCCCCAATTAAGCATCTGACCTATATTACTCAGGTGGTTAGGAAAGAATGGTCCTATTGTGAAATTGCATCCTCATTAGCTGTAACCTGCAGAACATTCATCCTGCCTCCCATCGCAAAAAACCTCATCAGTGTCCTTGGTTTTCTTCTGTTAGATGATTCATACAGAGATGAAGGCATTGCTGGTTTATTTTGGCTAATTTTTTTTGTTTTTAACAGTGTTGTGTCCCTCTCATTTCTAGAAGTTAGATTTGTTTGAAAAAATGTACTGGGGGAAAAGAAGAATTAAAACTGGGTGACAAAACTTTGTTTTCTGCTACAGAGGGTCAGGAGTCCTTAACACAGACTTGAATCTTAAGGTGTAAAGGGATGTTATTGGAAATTCTTACTGTTTTCATATTTATACACTGTTTTGCTGTTTTCAAGGTGTAAATGACCATAGCCCTTGGTAGTGCTTCCCAGGGAAGATAAGTAGAAAAAGGGGAAAAAAAACCCCAAACACCCAAGTCTACCTTCTCCTGGCTGTTACTGTGCTGGTGTGTTAAATGTGTAATTAACATGAACGCAGATTTAATACTAAGAGTAACAGAGACTTGCAGTAGGAATGAAACTTCAGTAAATCTACTAAAAACTATCGAGAGGAGCAGAGGCTGCTGGAATAAAGAAGTAGAGCCAAAGAAGCTCTGGCTGTGAGTACAGCAGTGAAGTATTTGTGCATGTTCTTGTGAATAAAACCTGCTGATTTGGTTTGCTGATGTTAGATACCATTCTAATCACTTATTTGCAAACATCTGGTCGAGCTAATTCTTATTCACAAGAACAAAACACAGCAGAAAAAAGCAGCATGGATGCTTGCATAGATTACTGAGGTATTCCCACTAGAAGTCACTTAGTCCTTTTGAAAAGTGGGTTTTTTTTTTTTTTTTTCCCTTTTCCTTTTAATTTGCACAAAAGACTACCAAACAGTTACACGTGTAATGAGGGAGCTCCTGAAAATCACAGCTTGTCTGTGCAGCATTCACGAGTTAAAGGAAGGGAGAAGTTCTGATACGTGGTGTAGATCATACAAAGAAGGGAGAAAGTGATGCAGGTGTGGAGAGTCATGAACTGTCAGGTATGAATAACAGCTACCAGTTTATGAACAGAGATGGCCTGGGAATGTTACTGCTTTCAGTTTAAAGCTTAACCCAGAGTCTGTAAGAGTTAACCATTTAATTGCAAACCTTGGGTACCAATGTATTATCTAACCTTTTAATATAGTCTGTTTTGTAATACTGTAAATCAGTCTCCTCTAAAGCTGCAGCAGCTCTTTGCAGCCCTTTGAGGAGCACCACAGATGTGTGGTACACAGCATCAGCTTGCAGAGGCTTTGTCACTTCAGAGGTGTTCACAGTGTTCTGGTGGTTTAACAGAGTGATGGGCTTTGTGGAGGTGCAGGTTTTGATTCTCTGCACTGTCCCACTTTTATGTCAAATCAGATATTGCTTGACCATAAGAATATTGCCCTTACACTTCCATAGCAGGCTGTGTATCGCAACATATGTTATAGGGATATAATTATGTATTTCCTCAAGAAGTAAAAGCCCTTTCTGTACTCAGAACCATTTACTTTTCTGGTCTTGAGTAGAAATACTAGGCTGTGTTATTTTAAGTTTTGTCCTTCAGATACTGTGTGGTCTGTAACATCCCCCTGAGTCCCTGTGAGACCCAGCTCAGAGGGGGAGGCTTTATTAGGTCAACATCTCTTTCATCTTCTGTTGCCAGTTTTAAAATTTTCCATGTGAGATGTCACCTGCCTGCTCTCCCCTGAGGTGTGGGAGCCCCGTGCCCCACAGCAAGGGAGGAACAAGCTGCTCCTCAAGTAGCTACCTGGGGGGGAGGAGGCTACAGAGTCTTTGTCCTGTCTGCTCCTAGTCCAATATGGGACTTGTGCTTAGGATGTGGGGCTTCTCTGCTTCACACTTTTGTTTCTCTTGTGTCAAAGTAGCTGGAGAAAGGTTTAGAGTCCCCATCCTCTTTTAAGACCTGAGTTTTTTTCCTTCAATTTTCCCTGGTGTGGCTTTGTCAGCTGGGGATGTTGCTCTCACTCTGTCTCTCAGTGGCATTGCTGTGCATGTGCATGGGAGCAATTATAGCAGAAGAAAATCCTCTTCCTTGGACAGCTCATAGCTCTCAAAGAACTACTTTATACCTAGGTTGTCCAAATAGTTGCTGTCTGGGATGGTTTGGTGTTTCTAGACCTTATAGCTAAGCACTGAGAACATAAACGAGGTCTTGTTCAACCCTCTATGCTCCCTTTGCTTTTGCTCTCAGTTATAGAATCATAGAATCCTTTAGGTTGGAAGGGACCTCCAAGATCATCAAGTCCAACCATTGAGCCATTAGGGCTCTAAAGTCCTCAGCTAAAACAGATCAGAATCTGTGCTGTTGTCCTGCCCTGTGGCTGCTGCAGGGTGCTGAGGTTTGTCACAGTGTCTGAGCCTTTGTTAGGCGTGTGACATTCCAGATGAAACCAACACTAAGTTACTCTTATTCCCCCAAATTATTAATACACCTTAAAAGGAGTCTTTGGTGGACATGCTTTGATAGTTTGGAGGCAGCGTTTTCCAGGGCTGAATTTATAGTCTTTGTTGCCTTTTGGGGTCTTTTCCTGCCATTTACTCCTACAGGGAGACAGGCCTCTCTTCCCTGTGTGGATGTTCATATCCAAATCTTGCTCCAGGTTCCACTTTCCTTTGACTCTCTTGCCTGAACACCCTGCTCCTCAGCTTCTGCAGAAACAGAAGTTGTGAATCCAGATACCAAAGTGCATATTCTAAAGATGCCCCTTCCACTTCCAGCCAATGTCCTTCACTTTGGTTCTGACTACATTCATGTTCTCTGTCTTACTTCTTTAAAATATCAAGAGAGATGCTAGATATATATCAGAAATAATGAGTTGCACTTATTGAAACTGAGTATCCCAAGTTTAGATCCTGCAAAGACTTTTGTATGTGTTTAATTATGCATGGTGAG
Source organism: Merops nubicus (assembly GCF_000691845.1). Classification (NCBI taxonomy): domain Eukaryota; kingdom Metazoa; phylum Chordata; class Aves; order Coraciiformes; family Meropidae; genus Merops; species Merops nubicus. The sequence goes on from NW_008611388.1 coordinate 127,558, forward strand.
TGTTCTCCCTGGCTGCAGGGAGCAGAGTTGAACGTGTACATACGTGTGGGCAGGAGACTGCAGCAATCTTTGTAACACACCATTCAGGGTCGTCATTTATGAGTGTTTACAAGTAAAAAGACTTGCAAAAATCTAGTTGAGCAAAATACTGTTATTTCTTTCCCACCTCAGATTGGTGCTATAATGAGTCATGACAGATTGTTTTTGTTTGTTCTTACAGGTTCCTTTGCTAAAGCAGTATTCTTATTGTCAAATTTTTTATTCTTGATGTGGCTTCATGTTGCCATATGCAGATGTAGAAAAGAGGCCACCCTCAACCCACACTCAGTACCTGCTGAAATTGGATTTTGGAATGACCCCATTTTCTTGAAGCTTAAAGATAGTACTTTGTAAGTTAATTTGTTCTCAAGGCCCCATCTAATCCACCAAGTGAGACTGAAGGAACCTGTTATAAAAAGTTGATGATGAAGTCCAAGTGAGGTCACTGTAAATTTCACTGTGTACTTCAAACAAAGAGAGATGATTAAAACCCATTTATTTAATGTGTCTTCTTTGAGACCAAAGGTACCAATTAACTAGAACATATTGCAAGTTAAGAGTTCTTTTTGCTGTCAATAACTGTCATATAAGATACATTAGTTCTCTTTCAGGCACTCTACTGCAGGAATTTTATGCCTCCCCTAAATTTAAGCATGAATTATTGTGAAAGAAACACACAAGAACTCCTCCTAAATAATATGTTGCAGTTAATACAATCATTTCTTTCATGACCCGGTGAAACTAATGACAAATAAATGGTGGGTCATCTTGTTTGTAGTGATGCAAATGTATTCTCAAATGGTTTTGGAGCCAGAGAGCATGCATCATTACCTTTGACCTTATGTCCAGCTCTGTGTTGCCACTTCACTCGCTATCTTAATTCTGAATTCATCTCAACTTGAAATTGGTTTACTCGAAAAATATCTTATGACATGCTAGTGTTGCTCTGTTTAATCATATTTTCCCAATCAGTTAAGTTTTAGTATCTGTCTTTCTTGATTTCTGAAGCTGTAAATTGAATATGCCTACCTGTGAGTGCAAATTTCAGCTGATGGGGCTTTCCTAGCCTTCATCTTTATTCTTGCTCTCATGAAAACTGATAAAGGCTTTGATCAGAAGCTGCTAGAAGCAAGTAGGTCAAATAAGAGGTAAAAATCCCTCAAAAACTTTTACCTTTCTCTAGGACACATTTGTATCACTTTAGATTTAAAGAACTTTTTCTTTTCCTTACTACTATAGTAAGACATGCCAAACATGGATTTTCATATCACACAGATGGAATCAGAAGAATGCTTTTCCATTACTTGCATTTTTCTACTAAATGTGTTGAACAAAGAGGTCATTCTATTTGTCAAAGAAAGGAATGGTGAGACTGACAAGTCAGCTTCTGAAATCTATAGGAAGGAGAGTTTGGGTTTAAGGAGCTGGCCGGTTGGAGAAATAGCAGAAGTTCAAGCAAACAGTCATGTCCAAGACTGATGGAGAAACAGGTGTCTAGAAATGGTTTCATTAGGAGATGAGAAACTGCTTTTCAAACCTGCTGGTCCTGATCTAAGGACCTGTGGGAGTCATTGCCTGGTATTCCTGGATATCAAATATTTATGTAGTGGGACTTTATTTGTCTGAAAGATTTTAGTGTCTGATACATCAACTGAGGCACTCTGTCAAGGTAAGCTCAGCTCACCTCTAGCAAATTACTGATGAGGCTGATAATATAGTGTCCTAAAGTGCCATAGAATGTGTCAGCTGCCCCAGCCGAGGAGTGACATCAGCAAAAGATAAGTTTGCCATGTCCTACTTGTGTCCTAAGGATCAACTGAAACAACTTTTTCATATGGGACTATGTAATTCAGTGGGATCACTTAAGGAAAAAGAGCAAGAATGGTTTCACATCTTGACAGGGCAGAAGTAACCCATTTGGAGATGTTTACCCTGATTGAAGCTGAGAAGTCTTCAGCCCAGGAAACCTCAAGGTTTAGCTTGCGCATCATCTAGGGCTGGACTTGAGATTCTCAAATGCCTCTTTTGGTCAAAAGTGATGGGCAACCTAGGAAATTTTCAAGAATGGAAGAAAGCAGAATAATGGCTCTAGACAAGGTTAGAGGTCTACAGGCTCTTTGTGGACTTCACTTGGCCTTAAGTGGGACACTCAGTTCTACCAGCACTGGTGGCTCTTCAGTATTCTCTGTGTATATCTATCTATCTATCTATAGCTATATTCATAGTTAATAGCTGTGGTATATACTCTATTTGCAAGTGTTTGCTAAAGCTGGAGGTGCCTAATGGTTCTGCTGTTATTGTTTATAATAGATAGATCAAGACAGCACCCTCCCGAGTGTGATTTTGTTGCTGTGAGAGTTGAAGGAGGTACTTGTGCTGTAGATTGTGCTGGATTATTGATTTCAAATGCAGGGTGCGCAGACTTTGATAAACTCCAAGAGTTTAGGAGGATTTCCTTTAACTGATGTCTCTTGTCAGGTTTAATCAGCCTTGAAACAATTTTAAAGAATATTTCTTAGGTTATTCTTGAACCTAGGAAGTGGAATAAAAAAAGAATAAAAAAAATTTCTCTAAATCACTATACTTTTATAGTATGGTTTTGCCCTTTATTGGCAACAAATGTATAGAAGTTAGCCTTAAGCTAAAGTTACACCACCTCCTGTGGTGTCGTGTGCTCTCCTAGGCTGGACGTGTACCTCCAAGTGGAGGTGGTTTAGGTGTTGTGTGTGTGTGGTGGTGTCAGCACAGCAGTGCAGAGGCTGCTCTCAGTCCTGCCCTCGCAGCAGCACAGCCCTGCACGGTGCCTCCGTGCCAGGAGTGCTTCCCCAAGCGTTACCCAGCTGACACCCTGCACAAGGGAGGTGAGAAATTGAGTTTGGCAAGGAAGGGAGGAGGTGACCTGCCCTTTGGCAGGCAGCCCTTCTCTTGAGCTCTTTGTGGAGACAGTGGGAGACAGGGAGTAACAGGTATTCCTTCCGTAGCTGAACAGAGGTGTTAGCAGGCATAATGGCTTCAGTTTTGATTTCCTCCACTATCATATCTTTAAAGTAAATATGGTCTGGTAACTTGTTAGGGCTAGCACTGAGTCTGCAGTACATGAACAAGTCTTATCTCCCAAAGGTTGTTGTGTTGTGTGGTTTTTTGGTTTTTTTTTTTTTTTTTTTTTTTTCAAACTTTCATTTTGAAATGAGACAGCAGGCGAGGATGGGAGGGGGAATTGAAATAAAGGGGCTTGCTCAAGACCATCTGAGTGAATCAATAGTGATGGCAAAGCTTCTGTCACCTGAATCCCAGACCACTACCATGTTCACTGTTGAAAGTAGCCTCAGAAAGAGCCAATTTTGCTAGCAAGGCTTTTCCTGCATGTTATTTATTGCTTCGCCTCATCAGCCTATTGCAAGGTCTTTAGCAGAGTGTTAATACAAATATTTGAAAATCCGCATTATCTCTTTCTTGGTTTTCCTACTTTACTGTTTTCTTCTTACTTTTGTGGGTCTACACTCCTCTCAAAACATTTAGAGACTTCCCTGACCGATAGTCTTCATAGTTTTCATGACTTGAATTATGTTACATTAGCTGGTCGATGCAGATGTTGGAATGATAGATAGCATAAAAGCGAGACACCACTACAATTCCCACTGAAGAAAGATTAACTGCCTCTGTAGACTTCAAAGAACAGAAGGAGATGGATGGAGACAGGAAAATAGGCCAGATTTACCTGAAATGCATAGAATATACAAATGGCATCTCTTACGCCAAATTCCCTGTTGTGTATGTGAGAGAAAGGTCAGAAGCAAAAAGTGTGTTGTGAGTGCACAAGTCTGTTTTCTTCTGGTTTGGCCTCTTGGTATGAGTGGGTGTTTATGCTGATCCCAGGGGGCAGTTCATGACAAAAGGATGGATGTTTTTAGTGCTATTGCTCAATTCTGAGAGCCCTTGACAAGTAGGGAGATTAATGAGTTGAATGCAACAAGAATGTATCGGGCGGATAATTGTTCTTTGGGAAGATTAAGAATTTAGAATGAGAATGCTTTGGGTGTAGATGTGTCAAGACACTTGCAGGATGCCAAGGTGCATCAACGAGACTGCAAAATTAGAAGCAGATGAAGGGGAGCCCTCAAGATTCCCCTTGGGCACTGTTGCCATGAGCGCTTCCACAATGCTGTGCACCTCCCTGGAGATCAGAGCTCCATACCCATTACTACTGACTCCTGCTGCTTTGTGAGGCTGATAAATGGAAGATGGGAATTCTTTCACACCCTCAAGAAGTATGGGTCTTGATGACTGTCAAATGAGGTACTGGATACTATGGAGCTGTGTAAGGGAATCTGTGGGGCTGTAGTGTTACTCAGTCAAGCTGCAGAAGAACTGAAGGCAGGCACTAAGACTGGCCATTCTACTTTGATAAAAATGAGAGAAATTCCCCTTGCAATGGTGAGAGCTGTCAGGGCACTAAATACATCAACAGGCTTTGTGTGTCTTCTTCTTGCTTGAGGATTTGGCTGCTCAAGGCCAGCTCTGACCCTTTGACTGCCTGGAAGAGGTGTATGGAAAAGGGCTGGCAGAAATCTCATCTGGGACTTCTTTGTTCAGGAGGTGTTTGTAAGCTCACCTGGCCTTTGGCTCTTGCCTGAGCTTTGCTATAGATATGCCTGTGCCCTGCCAAGTACCTCACTGCTCCTGACCTCTTCTTGCTGACTTAAATTCTTGGCTTGACCTGCTGACCTGCCTCTGGTGATCGTTGTGAGTGCCATCATGGACCTGCTCTGCTCTTGTTGCTTAGCACTGTGGACTGTGCCCGTGCTGAAGAGGTTGCTGCTCTATCTGGCATCGTGTCACCCTCAGCTCCTGGCTCATCTGCTGCTGTGAGGGGCAGACACTTGGCTGCATCTATCTCCTGGAGGGTAGCACTGAGTGAATTCAGGTTTTATTTCCTTTGTAGACTGGTGTGAGCTACTGTTTGATGCCATGTAGCTGGACAGAGAGAATGTACCAAAACAGGAGGTTTGTGTCCAGTTTGCCTGGCCCTGGGACACGTAGGGGTGCAAGCTGTGATCTGCTGTCTTGAATCCATGTGTGTCTCCTGGGAACTGCCTGCAGCAGAGGTTGGGAGACCTGCCCATCCTGTACAGTTGCCTGAGTGTGAAGAGTGGAAAAGGGGTGGAGGAGCAGTGAGCATCTCTCATAGTACAACTCTATTAATCTGGTCTGTGTAGCACTTACCTGGGAAATGCTCTGGCTTTGTGTGAAGATGTCCTGCTCTAGGAATGGACCTTACCAATGCTGCTGCTGCCATTTGCTAAAAGCTGCTATTTTCCACTGCAAACCCTGAGTGCCTAAATACTGAAGGTTGTGAGTGTGATCTTGCTCATGACCTAGAGAAGATTTGTTCTGTCTGCCCTTGCACTTCACTTTCTTCAGTTTATTGGAAGTCCTGCATTTAATTTAATTGCAGTCAAACAGCTGTGTGGTTTTTTTTTTTTTTTTTTTTTAAAAATGTATGTTGGAGACATCAGCACTTAAAATTATTAACTGTTGAATGGTGTAGCATTTAGTGTGCTTCTGAACTTTCACTCTCTGCCTGATGTCTGTAGCTGAGCAAACATGTATCGTGTGTCCTGCACCTGCCAAGAAGGAGTGAGCTCCCTTTTCCCTGGGCTTTGGAAACAAAGTCCTGTCTTTGATGGTTTTTCTGATGTCAGCAGCAAAGCACGATTTTGCAGCAACCTCACTATGTGTTTTTCACCTTGAAGTCTTTGTCTGCTTAGTAAAATTTGCTACACTGACAATGTTTGATCTGTAGGTTTGGTCCACATCACTGAATACATGCCGACGTGTGCTAGCAGTGGTATGGGAAAGATCATACTGGTATTATGGTACCTGACTTGACACTGTTGAGTTGACATAGACATATGGTTTCCAGGACCTAATGGGCCTTTTGAGAGCTGACTTGGGTGTATCTGCATGGTGCTGTGTACAGCCTTGTAATAAAGAATGCAGAAAACCAAACAGTATCTAAGCCCACAGGGATTTCCCTACTTAGCTGGCAACACGGAGGATGTCTCCATTTCATCTCCATTCAGACTATTCTCATTATAGGATAAAGTGTTGGTGCATACGTGCTCTACTTTGAAGACTTGGTAGGAGTACTGAAAAAGGAGCTGGTTTTGGAAGACATAAATTGGGATAAACAATGGAATAGGGAAGGGTGAGGACAACACGTGGGCTGTGTAGCTCCACACGTGAATTTTAACTTCAGTGGTTTTGAAGTATGTCTTTCGAGTAAAGCTCTGTTTATGCACAAAGGTGTGATTTATGCCTATGTTCAGATCATACTAATTAGGACAGAGTTCAAGGCAAGACAATATTTCCCATTATTTATGAGCAAATGTACATTGTTCTATAGGGTCCTAATTGTTAAAGACAGAATGTTATTGGAGGACTATTTGATATGGTGGGGGTATGATGATTATGGTGGTGAAACACTGGAACAGGCTGCCCAGAGAGGTGGTGGAGGCTCCATCCCTGGAGACATTCAAGGTCAGGCTTGATGGGGCTCTGAGCAACCCAATCTAGTTAAAGATATCGCTGCTTACTGCAGGCCTGTTGGGCTAGATGACCTTTAGAGGTCCCTTCCAGTCCAAAGCATTCTATGGTTCTGTGATGTTTCCTGCATTATTTAAACCTGAGCTCTCAGATACAGCTGTTTTCAAGCATAATCTGAAAAGCAGTAATGGTTGTGAGTTTTAAAATCAAACAAAGCAGTATTTGGAACTGAACAGCTGGCCATCGATTCCACAGCATTAGTTGTCACAAATACATTGGAACAAAGGTTTTGTCACCAATTGTTTCTTGCCATGCAGAGAATGCAAGTGGTTCCATGTAATCATGCAGTTTCTTTACAGGAGCTGTTTTAAACCTTTGTCTGTTAATGGCAATTATTTCACTACTACTGCTAAAGGTTCATCATCTACCATTGATACTAATTATTCTGTTTTGGCTCATTGACTTGCAAAATCACTAAATGATTCCTTTGTTACAAAATACCATGTTGAAGAATGTGTTTGATGGAAACACAGGTATACTCATCATCTTCATATCACTATTGAGAACTTGTCTTCTACCCTAGAATGATTCAGTGTGGAGAAGAATTGGAGAGAACAGGATTTTTTTGCAAATGGCTTTCAAAAGAAATTAAATTTGTTATATTTAGAACACGTCTAGTTGTCACTTATACTTAGCTATCTCACAGTAGAGGGCAGGAGTGAATTCTTTTCAATTTGCAATTTTCAAGCTTGTAAATTGAAAAATCTATGTCTGCCCTTTCTAGCTTTAGAAGGATTGACGACAAAATGTCACATTTTCAAAATGTGTAAGTTATGCATTACCCCTTATTGTATCATTATTTTCAGGTTTTATATTGGCCCACTGCAAGAGGTTTTTTTAAGCACCTGGCAATCATCAGTGTAGTTATACTCACAACATGCTTGTGAAGGAGGAAAGTACAAATATCTTTTGTTTATAACTAGAGGAGTAATTTTCAAGTCTCGTGGACTTGCCTGTGATTGCATAAGAGGTCTGTGACAAAGTTGTCAAGCTACTGTGTAAGTTGTTGGACTCCTGGTTGTGCCACTAGTGTCTTCTGCAAGGTAGGACTCTGCTGCTGTTTGTATGGATCAGGGTGAAGGTTTTACCTTCTCATTCCCTGTGTGTTTTCTGATTTCTTCCCATAAGATTTTTGACATGCTAACACACATGTGAATATTTTATAAGCTTTCTGACTTCAGAGGCACTGAGAAACCAAGGAAACAGTCAAGAAAGACCAGCAGCCAGTTGTTTCTGAGAACAAACACGAGTAGGGATTCTAGATAGAGTTCATACCAGGAAGGAAGAAGAATCTGAGATCTGTGACTTAACTAAGTGACAATGAAGCGTCTTAGACTTACATAATCAGACAGCTATTTTAAAGGTATGAGCATCAAGCAGGGAATAATTATTCAGAGTGGAATGAGGGATAAAATTAGGAACTTTAAGACTATAGGATGGTCTCTCAAAGTAGATGGGCGAGGGAGGAACATTAGAAAGAAATGCAGAAAATTTTGCTGGAAAAAAAATCTCTGTAATAGATAGTTTTACAAGATGGGGAAGATAACCTAGAAGAAAAGATACACTGGAGCAATGGAATGGGTAAGAAAACGTGCAGGGAAGGTGCAGTAGCAGCACTGTTGGAGCAAGTTCCAGTGCAGGTGCCTCCTTCAATAGAACCAAATGTATCTCTTTGTACAGAGGCCTTCAGGTGGGGAACACAGAGTGGGATGGTCCAGGAGAAAATAGGAGAGATTACTTCCCACGGCAGTTGGACTGCTTGGGGGTAAAAACGTGTCCATCTCTGCTTAATATGTTCTGCTCTCTTGCTTAACCATCCATTCATGGTGTTCCTCCACTGCAGCAACACAGCCCAACGCTCCTGCTGACTGGCCAGAGAGGAGTCAGATCAATGCAAGGTAAATTCCTGTTAATGGGATTTTGATTCTTTGACATTTCCAATCAATGTTTACTTGAAATGTGTGAAGGGATTCTGATGTTAGCAATCCAGTTCTCAATTGTTTCTCAAGTAGGCAGATCACAAATATTTGCCTTGTGTGTTTGTGGTGTGTTTTTTTTTTTTCTTTCTTTCCTTTTTTTTTTTTCCCCCCTTTATGGAGGTCATAAATTTGTGTTACTCAGTATTAATTAGCTCCTTAATATGCCATGGTCTGCACTTCAGTGAAACCTTGCTTTTGTTTGCTTTCTTAATAGCTTTCTAGAAAGAAAGTATCAGTTTATTCTACCAGACAACCTCGAAGTCTCTTAATTAGTAACTTTTCCTAATTTAATTCCTTGGCAGTGACTGTTTGAAAAATGAACTACTCTTTCATGTGTACATAATACGACTAGAATTCTTATTAAACATCAGAGGTGCACGATCAGGGAACACATACACCAGTTATGCCACTGTTCATTATGTTTTGCCAACATCTAATTTCTGGAAGATTGCACTTTCCTGTTCTTTGCTTAACTTCACCTCTGAGCTGCTGCTTTGGTAAAGTTTCTCATTTCCTGGGGGAATGAAGGAGCTACTCCAGTGCTAAAACATTCCTTGTCCTGTCTGGGCTGTCAGGAACAGGAATTTATGTTAATAATGCTCTGTGTATGCCCAGTTAAATAATGGCCTGTCTGAGAGGGGGATGGAATGCCACGAGGTGCTGAGCTATGACAGGTACAATACAGATCATTGGCAGGTAGAGGTGTTTACTGTTATATTGGAGGTGGGTAATATCTTCTGTACTGGTGGCCACGTTTTGATACACCTCATTTCTTTAAAAAAATATTAATAGGTGCCTGTTCTCAGGAAAGCATCTTCCTTGGATTCACAATGTGTGAAGTCATTTGGACTTACAGCGCTGTGTAGCATTAGAATCACAGAATCACTATGGTTGGAAAGGAACTCCAGGATTAAGTCCAACCTTCCTCCCAACATTTCCCTAACCACCAGACCATAGCCTCAAGTGCTACATCTACTCATTTTTGAACGCCTCCAGGGATGGTGACTCCACCATCTCCCTGGGCAGCCCATTCCAGGGCCTGACCACTCTCTCAGTAAAGAAATTCTTCCTAATATGCAATAAAAGCCTCCCCTGGGGCAACTTGAGGCCATTTCCTCTCGTCCTATCATCAGTAATTTGGGAGAAGAGACCAAGACCAGCCTCACTACAACCTCTGTTTAGGTAGTTGTATTAGCACCAGCCTAGAGGCTTAACTCTTAGCTTGAGTTTCAGTCCTGGGAAGGAGGAGTCTAAATGGTTAACAGTGGAGTACCTGACTTGCAGTGGCTTTGGTCTGCCTTGGATCTCCTCCTGACAGTCTCCAGCTGGGGGAACTAGGATTGCTGCTGCACCCTCCCTCTTAAACAGGGCACTTTGAGCCATTCATTATAGCTACTGCAATTGTTCTTTTGAGAAGGGTTTGTCACATCTGCCTGGCAGTAAACGATCTCTGCTTAAAAGTTTTATTTTAAAATAAAATGTAGCTCAAGACCTGGTAACTCTCAGTTGGTTAGAAAGAAATTCACTGGAGGGCAGCATCTGCAGAGCACACCAACCAGCATTTGAAAATTTGGCCAGCTAGAGCTCTTCCAACAAAAGGTCACTCAGAGATGCAAGGGGAGAGTTGTTTCTGATGCTCCCTCTATGGTCTGACAGTGATTTTTTTTTTACTTTGGGGGCCCTCTACATAAAAGAGAAAAAGAGCCAAGTTTTAGGAATGGGCTGACCCTCCAGCTGAACACAGCTGGGCCAGGCACTCACAAAGCAACAGTCAGAATAGTCACATAAATTGTGATGAAGCTTGACTGCTGTTTCTAGAGAGGAAAAAAAAGTCCAAATCTACTGAAATTGGAACATAATAAAATAAAATGCCTCTAATACGGGGTAATCATGTGCATTTGCCTTATATATTATGATTTATAGGGTCTTAACTGTACTTCCAATTTCTGGCTATTTTTTGCAGTCTTGACAAACTGATCGGTTGAACTTGGCTTTGAGAATAATGTAATGCAGCCAGCATAGCTCTGCTCCCAAACACAACCATCCTTTTTTAGATGAAAATATTCAATAAACTCATTTTGGGATGGCTTTGCCTATCCTTCAGGATAAATAACTTTCCAGTACAATTAATAGCTAACTAAAAATGAAGAATACTTGTTTGAGACCTTTGTGGAGGAAATGACTCTTGGAGAATGCTGCAAATTGCTCTGGTAGTATCTTTTCAGAAATATAACACTGAGCTGCGATTGTAGTCAGTTATCAGCTTTTCTCTGCTATGCTTTGATGCTTATAGTGATTTTTTTCCCCCTATTTTGCGAGTATGCATAACCCCCTCCAAAAAATGTAACAAGATGCCTAAATTGCTGACTGTCTTGTGTGCAGTATCGATTGGGCTCATTGATGCTGCATTATCTAAGACCAAATTGGCATCAATTTTTTCTCTCTGAAGCCTGAAGATTTTGTGTTCTTTTTAATTGTTGGAGGGAGGTCAGCACAGAGTGTACCCTCTGGCTTTTCATCTCAGACAGAAATGTCCTAAATGAATAGAAAAGTGCATGTCAGCGAAATGAACTCTCCCTGAGAGCAACGCGGAGGCTTCTCATGTTTTGCGTTTGCGATGACATAAGCTCTGACCTTGGCCTGTGTCTTTGTGAAAGAGGAGTAACATTTGTTCCCTTCGGCCTAATAGCAGCACTGATGGTAGGAACTGTGCACTTGCACGAACAACAGCTCCTGACCTACTGCAGTTTTGTAGCACTGGTTGGAGAAAGACTTTTTTTTTAACATTCAAGTGCTGTTCTTTCTAATTTCTCGGTGTAGGGATCCTAGTATCTGTCTTTATACAAGCAAAAAGTTCTGTTTATTTCTCCCTGAATGCTCACTGAGGCCTCTGCTGTGTGGTGCAACCCAGGTCTAAGAAATGGGAGGAAATATCAAAAAATGTATCTCATAATCAGCTGGCAGGATGGAACTGTTGGCATGGACTGTGGTGGGCTTTCCTGCAAGAAGATACCCATCCCAGAGAGATCCACGTCTCCTGGCCTGGCAGGGAGTGATCCTGTGTTGCTGCAACGGGAGAGAAGATTAATTTAAGCATCTACTTCTGAAATTATTTCAGGGCATTTGCATCAAATGCTGTGGTTGAATGCAATCAGGTTGAATGCATGGGGACAGAAGCTTATTTTCTCTCCACCTGAGCTCACCGAAAAATATGAAGAAACCTCAAGCCCATTTCCCTCAGGGCTTTGGCTCATATTTCTTTCCTGAGAAAGGAGATTTGTAAGCAGAAGAATAATAGCTGCCCATCTGTTAGGGAGGCAAAAGAGGTGAAATACATCTGGTCCTCTGATTTCCTTTACCCTCCCCCCCCCCCAAGTTCTGCACATCCTGAGGAGAAACAAATTCTGTTTTCATCTTGAAGCCCATTGAGGACAAGAAGAAAGTGGAACAGCTGAAAAACTTCTCAGCATATTGAAGAATAGTTGGAGGATAAAACAGGCCTGGGGGTATCACTGTGACTTTGAACAGAGCTGGGAAGTGTTACTGGTGTATTTTTGCAGAGGTCTGTGTAAACAGTTTCCACTTGGGTGAATTTAGAGTTTTTTTCTGGTTTAATCTGAGATTTCACTTCAGTTGTCCCCAGTGGCTTAGGGACACTCTCAGGCAATTGCAGTTGGGAGATTTTTCATGTCTCAATTTGACCATCTGCCTTTGACAATAAAATGTGTGCAGCAGTTGATGAGATGTCACAAGGAAACAGAACACACTGGGCAAAATGCTCTGAGCTCTTTGTGTCTCATTCCTCCCCAGGACTCTGGCCAAGGAAAGCTGCGGAGCAGACATGAGCCCAAAAGTATGAGGAGCTTTTGTACACAGAATGATTGAAAGCTAAATCCCAGTCTTCAGGTGTGAACCAGCCATGAGAAATACAGGAGACCTATGCAGTTTTTGTGGGAGTCTGTACCAAATCCATGTGTAAATCCTGACCCCTTTCCCTTTATTTGCCTGGCATGTTCATTTCCAGAGGGACCCATCACTGTGAGACGTACCCGTGTGTGCTGCAGCATTGCTTCAGCACTCCAAAGTTATGAAAAACTGAAGAGTGGCAGCAAGATATTACTGCAGAGCTGTTCTTAAAATAGTTATCATGGGCATTCATTTGCAGGGATGAGGGTTTTCAGGAAAAACAGAAAGAAAAAATGTTCCAGTTCCTTAAGAAAGAGAATGGCCTTGTTTGTTCAGAAAGCAGAGACTCTGTCAGAGCTGGTCCTCCTTCAAATGTACCAAGAATTTCCTTTGGTTTATGCAGAGCTAGGTTTGGGGGACACTTTTATCTGGTGATTAGTAACATTTTGCTAATTTTCTGTTGTGTGATGTTAGAGCAATATAATTATTTTCTGTTGGGCAAGGAACTAGAGAGCAGCATTTTTCAAGCAACTAATTTCAGTGGGCTAAGGGAAAACTTGCAGAATTCTCTTACCATTAGCAGGAACCTCTGGCTGAAGCTGCACACTGGGAGGTTTGCTGCTTCCTTACTCTGTCTTCTTACAGTTCCTTCTGTGCCAGGGCTAGCTGCTCCCAGCAGCTCCTTCTCTTCCTCCATCACTGACGTGGGGATGGCCCTGCCTGTTTCTCTGGAAGATGAGGTAAAGCTCAGACCCTCTGGGCCAGCTCCTCTCCTGCTCTGTGTGCCATCCCACCTACTGGCCAGGTCTCAGTCAGAGCTCACCATGGTGGCTCTTTGATCCACTTATTCAGGACCCCTGGCACTAGATGCTTGAATGTATTGCTTCTGTGTTGAGATTTGATGTGAGGTGTGGCCCCTCTTTTTGCTCTTTTTCTGCATTTACAGAGCTGCAAGCAGGTAAAAATAAATCTAACTCTCCTAAACATGGTAAGTACTAGTGGCTCCACATAGTTACTAGTATTCTCCTGTCCTCTAGGCTCTAGCAAGTGACAGTTTTCAGCACATGTGAAGATCAGACCTTCAGGGAGACTGCTGTGATGTGTTATGTGAAGCACTTTGATTTCTTTTCTTGCAGAGCACATTATGGGTCATATTGCCCTGCACTGTTCTCCTAATACCCACCTGCTGTCTTGAGCTCATTTCCTTACATTGATAAAGTGTCTGGGAAAGAATTGATTCAGAACATAGTTCACAGTAATGCAATCCTGTAAGACCTTTAAAAAAGTAAGCAAAAGAGATATTTTAAGTAATATAGCTGTTCGTTTTGGACACCTGAACCTGCAAGTGTTTTCTCACTGGTATGAGCAGATCTGTCCTTGCTACTCTTATTTGCTCTATGCTTTTCTGAGCTATCTGAGCAATCCTGGAGAGAGATGTTAGGACGCACAGTAGTGATTTATTAGGTGGAATGAAGTAATAGAGAATGAGCAAAGGCTCTTTATAAATTTGCTCTCTAAGCACCATTGGACTGTTCTTGTATTTGTGCAGTGTATTTCCCAGTATCTCATCTGCATGCTCAGCAATTGATACTCAAGGTTACTTCTCAGTTTTTTTGTTGTGAGTTCATGGCCTGCTTAAAGAAGTATTGGACCTATGTTCTACCTGACCATCTGCCTCTGCGGTCATTGAGGAGAACTTTTACACCATCATTCTGCTCTGTATTGTAAAATCCAGTGTTACTCCAGGGAAGCATCTTATTTTAATACAGGATGTCTCTCAGATTTTCAGTAGAGCCCTGTAGTAGCAGACTGCTGGTGTTTCCCAATGCATATTCATTTTGCCTCAAAACCCGATAAATGTGTTTGATGCACACTTAATAATCTAAAGAAAAAGTGATTTTCTGCTGTGTTGGATTTCCTTTCATTAAATATTTCAGAGAATGTAACGTTGGTATTGTTTCCAGATGCTTCATGAAAACAAATACCTAATTATTGTCTTACAAATGCTTTATTCTGTGTGGCAGTAATATAAAATTGAATAGTGTTAATTAGACCAGAGGCTTGCTTCTGATCTAAGAGATATTTCCCTTTCTGATCTCAATTCTCTGTTTGGGTGAGCACATATAGCATTGCTGATCTCATAATTTTGTGATACAGACCAAAGAATCAGAATCCTTGTTAAAAATGCACTCTTATCTATGAATTGGTCAAAACTTCAGTTTCTGTAAAAGATGAAAGGTAGTGAATGAAATCACAAAGTCACCTGGCATCTTTATCTATGTTGTCATGTGTCATCATAGTAGTTTGAAGGTTGATAATGGGTTGATTTCCTAATTAATGTACATTAATTCAAAGTGTGGGATATTAATCAAACCGGAGAACATTAATGGGAATGAAACAGAGCACAAGCCAAAGAATTCAGACACAGAAAACAGTGTATCAGCACAAATCCAATAAAAAGTAAAATCAAACCAACTGTGACATTTTCCCTGTGACACAGAAACGTGGTACATCCAGCAATGACATGACTTGTCTGAGGACCCATGGTGACCAGGCAGCCTCCAGGCATCAGAGTGTTCGAAGCAGGCAGCTACTGATCCTTCTTCCTTTTGGCTGTTGCTGACTGAAGCCAAAATGTTACAGTATTTGATTGAAGAATAATTTATAATGGTGTGTTCTGGTTGATACAATAATATCCTACAGTGCATTTTCCCACAAAATTCAGAACATACATTTTATGGAGTATAAGACTTGTTAAACCCAAGCGATTGTCAGCAAAGAAACAGTGCTGCTCACACAAGATACTAAAATGGGCTCTAGATGCATAGGAATTCACGTATAGGCTTGGTTGCTACTAACCGAGCCTTATAAATGCAAATTACAAACAATTTCTTACTAATGCCAGCTAATGTACCATCTAGATGTGTTTGGACACCAGAAATGTTAATATTTTGGATTCTATTGTAAATCTGTTCCTTGACAACCTGGTAAATTACAAAGTAATAGAAGCATAAAATGTAGTTGATGTTCATTTCTACATATGTTACTGTCACAACTGATTTAACTTAAGTGAAAACCAAGAAGACTAACAATCAAGTGGCTTGAAATTGTTACTTCTCATAGAAGTATGTGTGTTAAATAGTATAATGGTACTTTCAGGGAAAATCTATATTGTCCCCTTCTCCAGTGCATTGGCTGACAATGATAATTAACTAAGAAAAGAAAAAAGCCTTAATATTGTCTGCTTGAAAACTGGGCAAAGAAAAAAGGTAAAAGGCTTTGAATTCACTAGTTGCAACTTCATGGTTGCTTCTTTGGAAGACCATGTTGTTATCAGTGAAGCGATGCTCTGAAAATCAATTCCTGTTTATCCTTTTTTAAATCCACAAGCAATGAAAATTATTTCTTTTAATAAAAAAGAAAAAATGAGGTGGTAGAACACACCATTAAAAGAGACTAGTAAGTGCTATAGCCCAATTATAAACTACTCTTTTTATGACCAATAATAATAGTTCTTTTTATTCTTGAGACATGGCTACCATTACTTTGGCTGAAATGTGTTAGGATTATATGGCAGAAAGCTGTTTTGGTATTAAAACACAATTTACCATGAAAAAAAGTTCACCACGCTTGGTGAATTGAGATGGCAAATTTTGTCCCTGGTGATTTCTGATCTGTGGCTTGTCCATGGTTTCTTTCCCATGTATAGAGGGGATGTGTAAGGACCAGATGCAGGTCAAGAATGAGTTTGGGGACCCAGTGGGCTGTTGTCAGAGTCATGATGGGTCTTAGGATCAAGTCACTTGTGTGCTATGTTTTTCATTACTTGTTTGTGCTCTGGTAGTAGCTGGACATTGAGTTTTGTTGGCAAGTTCTGGGTTTTTATCAGTGTTATGTGTTAGCAACTCAGGATCTTCCAAGTGGCTGGTGCAAGCCAGCCCATCTAACAACTGAGTTATA
>NW_008611389.1:0-8581 GCF_000691845.1 Merops nubicus
TCCTTATATACCCCCCATTCTAGTTGTGTCTCTCGTATTTGACTGTATCACTATTTCTAGTGGAGCAACTTTGTTTGAGAAATATGCTTAAGGAAATGTTTATCTCCTGTTAATTATACCAGATCCACTCATTTTGCCTTGGGCTGTCCCAAAGGATAGGAGGTTTTGATATCTTTTAAAATCTGTCTTGTAGAAAACAAAACTGATTTTGAATCAGGCTTTCTCTGATACTTACTTTTTTACTTTTATTTTCTGAAAAAAAAAAAAAAAAAAAAAAAAAAAGACTGTCACAGGTTTTTAAAATCTTGTGCATTGTACTTTTTACACCACATTTATCTCATTTGATCAAAGTGGACAGGTTATTTTCACTTTCTGGTTCCCAGTGATGAAGGATACAGAAAGCATTTTTACCTTCTCAAACTTATATAAAAACTACTGTTCTGTGAGTTCTAATTTTACAGTAGTAGTACTACTTTAATCTTACCTTAACTTAGAATATACAAATAACTATATTGGAAGAGACTTAGCAAGCACCTAGCTTACTTTCACATCTCACATGTTGAGTCCCAGGAAAGAGTCCAAATATAAACTATTGTTATACTGTACAGAATGTTTTTATAATTTCGACGATTTTCAGGAAAAAAAAAAAAAAAAATTCTTTCTTCCCAAGTGTTTATGTCTGTGCATCTAAGAGTTTTCTCTGAATTTCTCTTCCACAACAAGTCAAATCATTTTTGTAATACATATAAATTTGCAATATGTGTTGCATCCTGAAGCAAGGAGTTTCACAATGTATTTATTTAATGCACTTCAATATTCTTCAATAGGAGAAGTAATGTTATTAGGAAAGTCATAATTATTGGAGATGGAGTTATCCAGTTTTATCCATCCAAAAGTAAGGAGCTGGTACAAACTAGCTCTTTAAGGCCTGGTTATAAAAAATGGTGAGAGAGAGGGAGCTACACAAGACAAGTCTCTCAACACACCTCCCTCTTATCATTAAATGAATCAACCTGTACATATGGCTATTTTTTCTATTAACTAAAACTGAAGCCAGGACAACTAATTTTGGTTTTAATCAAAATGAATTGAAGAAGTTTAAATCAAGTGAATTTAAATGGCATGAACCATTCTCCATATAACTTTGGATGAGTCTTCATTTGGCCTCAAAAATACAAAAAGTCCCAAATATTAATTAAATTATTATTTATGCTAGTCTATATATAACATCTAATGCACAAATGTATTCTAGGGTATTTCAGAATGGATCTGGAAAATGTCACATCTTTTTATCAGAAGAGTATGAAGGAACTCTGTTACTGCCAGTGGAGAAAATTTGTCCCAGTAGGTGGACATATCTTATGTCTTTAATTCGTCTTGAAAGAGGGAGATATTGATGTGGCAAGATGAGTTGAACTGAAGATTGTCCTATATCAGCCAAAAGTGGCTTGATTACCTTGAACTGGGGAGGTCTTAAATTTAGTGGCACAGGTTTGACACAACCTTTGAAGACATATTTTTGAAAGCTTTCGTTGCCTCTTATTCTTTAAAATAACTTCTTATAAGGAAATCTCATTACCATAATAGCAATTAGGGTACAGCAATTGCAATAATACATTTTCTAGCATTATCAATGAAAGAGAATGATACTATGATAATAAAGTTGTACATACTTAATATTAAAACCAGACTGTAGGCTCCTTGCTATGACAAATCCCTTCACAAACAGTCATGCAAGGAACATATCCTTTCACTGTGCATCCATTGAGGGAAACATTTGAGTATGGCATTTATGATATCTAATTGAAGTATTTAATTTACACCCAAATTTTAAAAATCTCTAAATAGTCAAGGTTACTGTACACTTCTTGCTTAAATGTCTGAAATAATGTGTAACGAAGGAACCAAGCCAAAGCTATTTCATAATAGAAGAAAAAAAAATCAGTTTCATTAATTGAGTACTGTAACTTAACATAATAGATTACAAACCATATTTTTTTCATCTGAACATTAATGGTCTAACAGGTACTAAGGTTTATGATTTTTCTACATTCAAATTAGTAAATAAAGAAAAAGAAATTTATTTTAAAAAAAATAATTCTTGTCAAAAGTTTCAAATCTGAATCAGAAATAAACCCATTGAAACTATTTAAGCATATTCTACATAATCCATCAGTGGTCAGATTCCAAAATACAGAAGTGGACATAACAGAGATTAGTGATGACAAGTCATCCAATTTAAATCAAGATGTAAAAGTCTGAGGTTTTGGTGTTTTGTTTGTTTGTTTGTTTTGTTTTGTTTTTTAAGTTTCAATATAAGAACTATGGAAATAGGGAAATATATGGTGAAAAATATGGATTGCTATTTAAATACTGTAGACATCAGATCAGGGAATTAACATTTAAGAAAAAAAAAATCCTGTTGATTAATGGAGATTGAGGAAGAAGAAAGTATTTTAAACTATAAAGTGAACAAACAAGAACGGCTGCTAGCTGCAGATGGTGAAAGTATAAATAGGGACTTAGGAAAAAAAAAAGAACTATGCAGTATATATTTCTGTTCTTTATTTGGAATTAAGTAGGTGGATATATCCAACTCATATGATACTGTGGTTGAAATATAAAATTTACCATCTGTAACAAAGGGACAGGCGAGGAGTTGAGAAAGAGTTTTACAGACTGAGACATAAACAGATCAGTTTAACCATCTTGCCAAAGGAAGGAAGAGAGTGAGTTCACCTTTATTTGAAATCACTTACACAAGGAAAAGTGTAAGCTACTCAGGGACCTTTTCCTCTTACAAACCAAAGCATAAACAATTTAATTTCCTAATTTGTTAATTTAAAAAAAAAAAAAAAAGTCAACTACACACAGAAATTAACAAAGTTCAGCCCTGGAAAATAATTTAACTTCTCAGAAGGGAGAATGATTAAACAGAGAATTGTATGCAGTGGGATGGTTAGACTTTAAAAGCCAAGGAATTTAATTCTAACATAAGCAGTTTAACTCTTACTGTCAGAAGAAACGCCCTGAAACCTATGCTTTGGGATAAGGAAGAGATGTGATCCTGGTCGGTTCTGGTAAACCTTTCTGTTTCAAAAATCTCTCAAGTCTGTTATCTTCAGGGGTTTGACTGCCCTTACTGAAAGTTGTGTGATAGTTAAAAATTTGTTACTTGATAATTCAAGTCCAGTGTGGAAGAGGTGCGAGATACAACGACAACCCTGAATCTAGTCATCTCTTCTGGTAAAATACAAGACACAGGTTCCTTTTGTGGTTTGGGAGTTTTTCAGGATGCTAACTGGAAAACAGAGTGCTATTTTCTGGACCAGTAGGATATACACAGCGATACCTCTCAAGGGATTGCAGAGAAGGGATTAGTTTTGAGTCTTGATATTTCTTCACATTCAAACAAGTTATATAACCATATACCTCTTTAGAGTAACTCTCCAATACATATACATTCCCCAGAATTACTGTTGAAAATATTAAGGACAAGCATTCATTGCCTATGTTAATGTTATAACAAGTGCCATAACATTAGAAGAGGTCCATGATCCATGATCCATCATTTTATTTTTAAAATACTGGGGGCTAAAAAAAAAGAAAAAAAAAAAAAAAAAAAAAAGAAAAAAAAAAAAAAAGAAAAAAACCCCAAACACTTATCAAAGTCACCGTGCTGGTTGAATTCTTTCAGATCCCTTAAGGGTTTGGATGTATTAGTCTGGTGGTGCTGCTTTTTTCTGGGTCTGCATTAATTTGATCCATTCTTTTAGAACATGTGTATAACACTACAAAAAAGTATTATTGGTTTATAAATTACACTTGTTGTTTCAGGGTGATAAACAGAATGATGAATGCAGTCTTTGTTCAATCACCATTTTATTCATGAAAGGCAAACCGATGGATTCTAAAAGCATTTATCTACATCAAGAGTAAGCCATAAACCTTTCAAAAATGCTCCCAGTAATCCAGGAAGGAGCTACTGACTACTGTCATAACAAAGAGGATTCAATAATGCTAATGACTTTTCTTATGATAATCAATAACCTTGATTACCAAGAAGCTGCTTGAATCTTAACCAATCTCCCAGATGTAGTGTGCTTCTTGCAAAAATAGAAATGGTTAGTGTGTGCTTGTGAGAATACCTAAGCCTACCAAGATTAATCACAGAAAGATGGACACGTTTCCATGAATGAGAGCTTCATGCTAGTGGCAGATGAACTTGAAAGAAAAGCTTGTAATTTCAAATTTGGGAAGTCAGCCTGTTGTTTACCTAAGCAGTTTTTACATACTGTTTCCTGGACTTCTAGAAGTAGATTCAGAAACCAATCACTCCTGGGAAAATACAAGGTCAAGTACCTGGTATTTAGACCCTAAGACGAATGTGGTAGCATCTGGCCTTAGATCCTAGTTTTGCTGTGAAGTATCAGTATGACTTAGAATTCAATATTTTCCTAGCTCTGAGATTTCCTCTCTGACTGCATGGCCAGGGCAAGATACATTTTGGTTAACTTCAGCTGTATAGAACCGGGCAGTTCAAGTCAATGAAAAAGGCGGGGGGGGTGGATGCCTTCCAGGGGCCATTTGTCCACCTGTCTTGAATAAATATTTTGCAAAGTAATAGGTAATCTTCTTCACGGTCCTACTGATGAAATGTGTAACAAATTACGAGTTTATGATCAATATCTTTTAAATGGGGAAAGTTATGCAGTATTAATCCTGTTCATGGTGTGCATACTGTGGCCTCAACAGCATTCAGATAAAAAAGAATGCTCTTGCAAGACACCCAACTTAAATATCTAGTGAGATAGTGCAAAGGTTTAAACTGTCTATATTCATACCAAAGAAATGGAGTGTCAGGATTAGATTTCATAAAAACAGAAAAGTCAGAGTAAACTATTTAAATTCAGTAATGCTAAAGTATCAAAACAAAATTGATTTTTGAATGTAGATTATCTTAACTTCTGGCTGCATTTATTCAAATATTGAAATAAAACTCCAATAACTTGTGATAAAAGATACACTGACATACTGAAATTTCTACTCCATATAGAAAACTTCACTTGGACTTTTATATATCCAATTAGTCAATCTGGTATCATCTTCAGACATATACGTGTATCCTGATATTTAGCTTCTGTTTCAAATTTGGTTCATTCAAGGTTTTTGTTTTGTTTTGTTTTATTAGTATTGTAAATCTGAACTGCAAAATTGTCATGAAAATACAACAAATCTGAAAAACAAAAGCTGCCTTCTGTAAGTACTATTTGGAGGGATAACAAATGTCTCTAGCCAACCTACTACGTTACCATCATAAATGCTATGATGCTCACTCTGAATTTAATCAAAGTCCAAGGGCAACATTTTATTTTTTTCAATTTTGTTCCCATCCTCCCAATATTTCTATATTACTATGGCCTTTCTCTGTTTTCCTTTGGTTCACATAGGATCATTTAACTCTGCAGAATCCACCTAAATACAAGCAGATAGGTCATCAGTCTACAAAGCATATATTACAACCCAAATCCTGATCCTATACGGGGATTCCTATGTTCTTATATGGAAAATTAGTTCAATGTACATAACTCATTGGCTGTCAAATGGATCCACAAAAGCTGAGGGCTCAACTTATGTCTGTTCTTCATAAAGGGAAAAATCATTGGTATGAAAGAGACTGACCTTGGGTAATAATCCTGGGTTTTCAATTTCTCCACAGAGTCACATCTTGACTGATTAATTGATTAATTGGTTGCTTTCTTTTGCCTTTTTTTTTTTTTTTTTTCCCCCTAAGAAAGATGTCAATACTCCTTGTGTCTTTCCCACCTCCATGCTGCAGGCCTCTTTCTGGAAAGCTGTTGCTTGTTTTTTGAACATTTGAAGAAAAGAGAAACCTTTTCAGTTCTTCTTTTTTTGTGGTGTTTTTTTTTGTGTTTTTTTTTTTTTTTTTGTTTTTTTTTTTTTTTTTTTCAGTTAACTATATGCCTGCTAGCCAAGTGAACAGCCAAGATTCTTTACACCATTCTTGCCATTTCTGAAAATCTATATTTATCTTATAACACATGTATAAGTAGAGAATTGTTTCTAATGCCCTGCTACCAATGGGGAACAGAAAGGGCACAAATGCTCTGTGATGGAGCCTAAGTAAAAAAATATATTTCTACACAACTTAGTCCATTAATAAACATCCTCAGAAAACAAAACAAAACAAAACAAAACAAAACAAAACAAAACAAAACAAAACAAAACAAAACAAAACAAAACAAAACAAAACAAAACAAAACAAAACAAAACAAAACAAAACACAACATGAACAAAACAACAAACAAACAAATAAAAGAAAAAATAAAAAAAAAAAAAACTTGAATCAGGTTTGCCTAGGATTTTGGTTTTATTTCAGCTGAACAATAATTCTTTTTCTTAAATAAATAAATAAAATAATAAATAACAAATATCATAAAAGTGCCAAGACCCTATAATTCTTAAGAATTATTGAGAAGCAGTGAGACTGACATGCATATTAATTTTGTGAAGGAACCAGAGGGACAAATTGAGGTCATCATCTCTAGAACAGGCTGCCCAGAAATGCATTGAGGGCTTCTTCCAAATTCTGCCTTGGGCTTTGTAGATGTTTACAGACCATGAGATATTCTGGAAAATAACATGTTTAGCTCAATAAAATACTTCTGTCTACTATATTTTTAATAAAACCATGGAGAAATCAAGCTCAGGCATCTGAAATACATGGTTAAAAGCCTGACCATTATAACAGAATTAGTGAAGTCATAGAGACTCATCCAGAACCTGACTGAATCTTGCCAGTTCTCATAATGTGGTGTATCCAAAACTCCGTACATCTAACTAATCTCTTTGCATGTAGAAGAGCAGCTGTCATGCTTTTCCTCTCTGAAGGTGGCACAGAGCTGGCAGTGAGACCTTACATTTTATTCCCCCCTAGGTTTCCCATGAGGCTTCATCAAAAGATAACATATAAATAAAAAGATAAATAACAGCCTTGTAGTAGAGCATTAAACCAAATCTGATTGGGATGCCAAGCATTTCTCTCCTTTCCATTTTTCTAGAAAGGTTAGTGTAGCTCTGGCATAAGCAACTTAAATGGTCTCATTACTTACTCTTCAGCAGTAAATAAATTATCAACAATATGAAATTGAATGCTAGACTAGTTAGTTATTCTATCCTGTCCATCATGTATCTAATAATGCCTACTCAATGTAGCTCATACACGATGTGTTTTCTATGCCCTTAAATGTGAGAGTATAATAATGAATTGGATGGTTTTCTGAATTAAGATGTCTTTGAAATTAGCTATTTCATCCACTTGAATATACCAAAGCAAATTTATGATGATTAATTGTATTACAATGAACACCAAAGCACGTAATAATGATTTGCTACTTATTATAAAGCTTTGCCAATATTTTGTAAACCCAAGCGACATGATATGCAAGAAATCCAATGAAATCCTCTTAAACAAACAAAGGGGAAAAGGAAGAAAGGACAGGTCTTGCCATGCTAAACATTTCTAAGGACAAGCAGAAGCCACAGGATCTCTTCTTTCAATGTCAAAACTTTGTGAGGTTAGGTAACTCTACTCTTAAGCAAGGAAGAAGAGGAGACCTGAAAAGAATTGCTCTACAATTCCACTCAGCACTCAAGCTCTTATTCAAACAGATTCTTACCAAGTTACTGAGTTACACCTTTTTTTTTTTTTTTTTTTGAAGCCTATATTATTTTTTTTGTTCTTGCCATCCTTAGGGCTATATTCTCATTAATTTTTTTCTGTTTGAAATTCACTTGAAATTATTTATTAAAATCATATTAAATCGTGAGAAGCCAAATCATTATCTACATAAACAACTTCAGTAAGACTCAGTAAATTTGTATTCAACTCAGTAACTGTTACCTAAGTGGGAAAAACAAAACAAAAAAAAAACAAAACAAAATAAACAAATAAACAGAAAAAAACACCTAAAAGTCTGCTGTCCTCAGAGGCTACTCAGTTGAGTAGTTACTAGGCTGAAGTTACTACTGAAATATCTTTTCTTCCTGACTTGACAGTCATGAAGCTGTTCACCTAGGGTGAACTTCCTTTCTGCCTTTGTCAAATAAACATGTAATAAGAGTCAGTTTAGCAAAATTTTCATCCCATCCTTTAAATACTTACACTTTGGAAAATATCTTGCTAGAGGTCTGCAATTGCAGATGAGAACCTATACCACTTCAAAGATTTATTCAGAATTGTATCATGGCAAAGGAAAATTGTATCATGACAAAAGAAACTTTCCACTTCTTTAGGTAAAATGTAACATTATATTTCATTGAATTAAGATGGTCCAGGAAATCATTGTGGCCTAAAAGGAACACACCAACTGCTGTAACCTTTCTGTTTGGCTGGGTGTTATATCTACAGAGTGCTTATCACCTCAACTGTTCAGATAGGATGTGAATGACTTCAGGGGGTGAAATTTCTATATTCTTTCCTTATTTTTTTTGAGGTAGTCTTAGACTTGTACTACTGATTCAGCTGTGCAGTCTACTGTTGTGGTGAGCAGAGCCCGCC
>NW_008611390.1:0-18935 GCF_000691845.1 Merops nubicus
GGGTCAGGGCTCATTAGGAAGGTTGCCTGGAGTCTGTCCTACGTGTAAAACAAAAACAATGAAACCAGCCTTTGTCTTACTGTTCCCAGAGCCCATCCCTGCTCTTTCCTCATGGCAGCGAGACGGCTTAGACTCAGATGAGGCTCGCCTTTCCCCGCAGGCAGGCCGCTTAATTCGGCAGCTTCTGGATGAGGACAGCGATCCTATGCTGTCCCCTCGCTTCTACGCCTACGGACACAGCCAGCAGTACCTGGATGATACAGAAGTGCCTCCTTCCCCTCCCAATTCCCACTCCTTCATGAGGTGAGTTGTGCTTTGCCTGGGCCGACTCTCACACCCAGCTGTAAAGGGTTTGCACAGCTGCGTCAGCCAACATCTTTTCAGACCACATGTGCCAGATAGCTACGCTGTGCTGGGGTTCTGTTCCTCCTGGTGGGAAACTGGGAATTTTAGAAAAGTTCTTGGTAACTAATCATTCCTGGGCTTGTGAATTATTATCTAGGGAGCTGCCGTTGCTGAAGGAGGCTGTGTACATCATCTTTTGCTGCCTGTCATTACAGAGTAGCAGCATAGCTTTCTCACTTCTGTAGGATTTGCCTTTATTTACATAATGTTGAAGTGGCCTTCTCTGAATGAAGACGTACTGTGGTTGTTTGGGTAAGCTCTTCCTGCAATCTCTGCTCTTGGTAGGAGGCGGAGTTCATCTCTGGGATCTTATGAAGATGACAGAGAGGATCTTACCCCTGCACAACTCACCCGGAGGATTCAGGGACTGAAGAAAAAGATCAGGAGATTTGAGGACAAGTTCGAAGAGGAGAGGAAATACCGAGTGAGTCTCTTGGAGTTAAACATTTTTATGGAGAGACAGGTGTTAGCAACAAAGGAAAAGGACATTGGGGAAGTCTGTCAAACATACAGAGGGCTTGAAAGCTTTTATAAGAGGGAAAGAAAAAAAAAAAAAAGCAGCTGCCCAAAAAAAGAGAATGTGCATCCATACCAAGCAAGTATGGATGCCTTTCCAGGCAGTATGTGCAGCACAACAGATAGCCTGAGAAACTCAGGGGATTTTGATCACTGCTTAAAACACTGTGCCAAAAGCACATGCTCATTGTGTAGGAACAGCCATGTTAAACTTCTGTTTGTTTATTTATTCAAGTTCAGCTTATGGGAAGCACAGTTGCACATCTCATTTGCATGATGGTAATCCCAGGACACCAGTGCATTGCAGGGGAGAGAGAGCAGCTGCCTTTACTCCTGAGCAAGGAACCACAGTCAAGTGCTGCTGAGCAGGAGCAGTGTACTGTACTCTAATCATTCCTGACATGCCCTTCTGATGCACAGAAAGCTTTTTAAGGAACTAAAGCTCTGCATGCTTGCATCTTTGTTGGTGATCTAAACCACAAAGGATTGTACTGAAAGGATCTTGCCTGCAGTAGAAAAGGCTGGAAGAAATGCTCAGAGCTTGCCATAGCCTAGCATTTGTGTTATTTTAGTGTCTTTGCATGTCAGGCAGCCTTTGGTGGGGATACATGCGTCCTAACACTTACCAAGCTGCTCACGCGAGACTTCCTCCAATTTGGAGGTGCCTTCTTGTTAGTAAACAATAGGCACAAGTATTCCAATGTGCATCTGGCCCTCTGAGCCACTCCTACAGCTTAATGTTTGCCAACAAAACTGTTGCATTTTCTAAAAAGAAAATCAATCTTATGATGTCCCTTAGAAGACAGTGTTGTGACAGGCAGGAACAATGAAAGCAAGATCTGAAATGAGCTGGTCCAAGGTGTGGAGGTGCCAGTCAGAAGCAGCACCCATGCTCTATGCTGGGTCCAAATTCTGTTGTACCTCCTTCTGTGACACGTGGTGTTTCAGTGTCTCTCTCCAGTTGGTTTAACACTGTTTCAGCACAACTGTTCTTTCCTCCCAGCCTTCCCACAGCGACAAAGCGGCCAACCCTGAAGTGCTCAAATGGACAAATGACTTGGCCAAATTCCGAAAACAACTTAAAGGTGAGCAGCCACCTCTGGTGCACTTTCAGGGGGCAGCTGGATTCTGCCTCATTTAAATTGGATGTTAAGCAGTGATCCTCTCACTGTCATGTTTTAAAAAAGAAAAATTATTCATCTTCCCCCACATGTTCCTCTTTAGAGTCAAAACTGAAAATATCAGAGGAAGACCTTGGCCCCGTTGTGCGTCAGCGGAGCAACACGCTCCCCAAGAGCTTCGGCTCTCAGCTTGAAAAGGAGGATGACAAGAAGCAAGACCTGTCAGACAAATCTGCCAAGCCTGCCGTGGAAGCCACCCTTGATTCTATCCAGAAGAAGCTTCAAGAAAAACGGTCAGAGACAAACCGACCTGAAGATATTAAGGTACAATGTAGACTGATCAGACTGGGCCTTTAAGTACAAGTAGCTAACCTGTGGCTGCACAGTCACTTTTGAAAGCACTGTGGTCTTCTGTGTTCTGTCACAAAGTCTAGAACCTTTACTCCTGGCTCACCCACTTCAGTTTCTTTCCCTCTGCCTTTAGTATGTGGTTTATTTCTCCCCCAACAAATCTGAGTTTCTATCGAATGTCATCGGTGTGTTCTTTTCCTGATCCTTCTATATTCCAAGTAACATTGCTGAATTCTTGCAATCTTCCCTGCCCTGTATTTGGCTTTTTCTTATATGTCCAAAAGCTTTTGTCAAATTCTGAGTCTTCCAGTGATTCTGGAGATCAGGTCATCTGTTTTGTTCTAGTTCACTCCAAAGCTGAATGCTCTTCTCTCAGGACATTTTATTGCTGCTCTTCAGTGTTTCATATTGAGCTGTGTTAGCTGCTGTAATCTCTGAGGGTTATCAGCAGGGAGGTCTTGTGTCTGATGTTGCTCGTTCCTGAGGTTTGCACAGCCTTGTAAGAGAAGTCCTTGAGTCTGCTGACATGTGAATTGTGCCATGCTTTGTAAGAGAGAGGCAGACAGCATTATCTTCCTTCACTAGATCTGCAGAAGAAGATAAGCACAGTGTGCATTTGGCTGTTCTCTGAAGATAGCAAGAATCTATAGCCTGTCCATTTAAAGAGGGCCTGTGATAGTATTTGGTGCTGTGGTAGGAAAAGAAGACTCAATGTCAGGCAAGTTCAGTGGGGGAACTCTGGCAAACTTGAGGAAGTCCTCTCCAACTGTCTGCCCTTTTTTTTTTGGCTTGGTCCCCTCAGCCTGTCTGCCAGATCTTTTCACTCTGTGACAGAACTGGCAGAAGGATGTGGTCTGACTGCACTTCAGTTCTTGGTAAAATGTCTTTGTGGCAGTCCAAGCAAAGATGGCAGGCTTTGCAGGAGGTACTGGAGCTTGTCTCAGATTTGGAGAAAAAGAAATAATAGGTGTTTGTTGTAGAATTTACACTTTGGTTAAGTGAAAAAGAGCCACCGTCATTAAAAGTTACATACCATTATTTTTTCAGAGCACACTGATAATCAGCAAATCCCCCTTATGTACATAGAATGCCTTCATATGCAAAGTTCTTATGGTTTTAATCTGCCTGCATTGTGCCACTGATCTTAATAGTCTCTTTGGCAATACAGCTGGGAAAAGAGGACTAGGAGACAGAAACGAGACTTCAAAACATTGCTGACGAAATGACACGACTTTGGTTAGGCCACAAATCAGTATTGTTTGAGTCCAGGAATCTGACTCTTTTTTTTTTTTCCTCTCTTTCTCTGTGCCATTTCTCATAGGACATGACAAGGGATCAGATAGCAGCTGAAAAAGTGTCTCTTCAGAAAGCTTTGCTGTATTACGAAAGCATTCATGGCAGACCGGTATGTACAGCTTCGTTTTCCTCAAAGTGCATCTCTATACATCTTTGCCTGTGGTAAATGATCCCCCTAATGCTCCTTTCATGTCACAGTCCCTAGATCCTTGCTGATCAAACCACACGTGTGTCATCTAATCCACCTCCCTGATCCTTCGGTGCTGCTGCTGAGGAGCCTGTTCTCAGCAAGGTGGTGTCTGCAGGCAGCACTGGGCTTGGACCAAGCCTGCAGGCTGAGTGAGGCTGAATGTACATTATTTTGGCATCACACTCACCAGGATCCACAGACATCCAGTTTGTGGTGCAGTAGATTCACCATCTTTCCCAGGGATACAGTCCACATGGGAAAAGATGTGTGGTTCCCCATCTAACCAGGAATTTTGCAGTTTGGTAGTACTGGTGGCTAACTGGGAAGATGGGTCTGCATACATTGCTCCTTCTTAGAGGAGCTACAGCATGTTTCTCTGGGTACCTTGCTGTTTGCAGGGAGGCACCTGCACCTTGCTGTTGGCAAAACCTCTTGTGCCAAAGGGTTCATGAAAGTTTCGTCTCCTGAGCATCACAGCATAAGTTGGGAGGAGATTCTTCTGAGAAAAGGGTATTTTTCCTCACGTGCCAGTGGAAGATTTCCACTGAAGGTTTCTTGCAATTTGATCTTAACCAAGGGGAATTATTTGTGAAGATAGAGAATTAAGTATTGTGTCCTGTTGATCCCTGCCATGGCAGAGACGTGGTGGCTTCCAGGCCACCGAGTTGGCTTTGTGAATTCCCTCCTCTTTCTCTGATGACACCATATTCTGCTACCAGAACTTAATGTCAGAGTGGTGCCAGTCCCCTGAGCAGTGGCTTGGGAGCAGCAAATTACTGCTCATAAGGAATACCTGATTTGTGCAGCTGGCCAATCTGCCACTCTGCTGCTGCATGGGATTCCTGATCTCTTCCTTCCTCTTGCTCCTGAATTATTTTTTCCTTTGTTTTTTTGAACAGTCTCTCTAATTTATTTAAATGTGTTAATGAAGCACTACTGTTGTATGGTCCCATATACCAGCAACTGGAAACAGCACAGTTGTGTCAGAGGACATGCAGTTTTATTCTTGTGTAAAACAGCCAAAGGCCAGAACAAGGGAATCCACTTAACCTTCCTCTCTTCTCCATGAGACCAAGTCTGCTTTTGCTACTTTTACAGCGATATAACCAACAGGTAGCAACTCACTGAAGTGAAGTCACTTAAATTTGTTTAAAAAGAGAACAAGCCCAGAGCCTAGCTTGTCAGCAGACCTTTTATTTTTTCCCCTCCCCTTTCTGATGCTTTATTTATACCACTGCTTTTTAATTTGTTTGGGTTTAAGTAAGCAGTCTATACCTAGCAACACTGAACTGCATGGCGAGTAAGACTGCAGCTGATCAGCTTTTGCTGTTCCCAGCTCCTGGCCATGCAGCAGTGGAAAAGTACTGGGAGCTTCAGGAGAATGGGGGTAGTTCAGCCAAGTATTTTTTTTTTTTCTTAAAGATATTTAACTAAACAAGTAAAACAATAAAGCTCAGATTTATTGTCTTTCTGGGTCTTTCTGCATCAGTGATAGATGAACCTGCAAAGGTGGAACTGAACTGTTTTAGTTAAGCCAAAAAGTCCATCTCTGCAGAAATTCTTGAGCTGCTCTAACAATGCAAGCAAAAGTCTGTTCCTCAGCTGCTGCTTTTTTGCTATGTGGAGTGTGC
Source organism: Merops nubicus (assembly GCF_000691845.1). Classification (NCBI taxonomy): domain Eukaryota; kingdom Metazoa; phylum Chordata; class Aves; order Coraciiformes; family Meropidae; genus Merops; species Merops nubicus. The sequence goes on from NW_008611390.1 coordinate 5,511, forward strand.
CCCAGAGTTGTGTCAAAGGCTCCGTTATTCAAACAGTCCTTTTGCATTTTGATGTTCTCCCAAAATATACTTGGGTTTTGCTGGTATTACTTGTGTTTACCTAGTGAGACTGTTTGCCCATATGCTAAAGATTTTCTTTCAGAATCTGCTTTCTGTTAAGCATGCTGCTCTAAGTCTGCAGGGCTGACTCAGGCCTCACACACTTAACTTCCAATGTCTAAATTAATTCTGTGTGTTCTTCCTCCTTATTGATATTCAGACACTGAAGCATGTAATTTATTTTTTCCATTCTTCAACATGCCTAAGGATTTTTTGCCCATTGCAAGGATTATGTGTATTTTTTCTGTACAGAAAGTGCTATTTATCAGCTTTGAAATGTCATTCATTGAAGGCTTGGTTCTCAGCCTCAGCATAGTCTTTTGTTTTCTTCTTTCTTTTTTTTTTTCTTTTTTTTTTTTTAATGTAACAGACTGTCTGAGCCAACAGTAGCACTGTGCTTCCTGTTCCACTAAGTGTTAACCTAGTAAAGCTGGGAATAAAATTATCTACATATAATCTGCCCAGTTTCTCCAGTTGTATGCTTGACTAGTTGCAGAGAAACCAAAGTAGGAGGCAACTTGCTAACCAGTGCAATTGAATGCAGACACATCAACACAAAGCTCAGTACAGAGAGGGATGGGTGAATTGTTTGATGCTGCTCACATCCCTCTAATCCATGCAAGTTGCTTACTCAACAAACAGCCAGCTTGAGGCTGTCAGATATCAGAGCCTGACTGTGCTTCAGAGCTGTGGGACATGCAGGTCCTAGGGCTCAAACTGCACATCTCTATGCCCCTTACCAGGCTTGGGGATGTTTGCACTCAACCCAAAAGGAATAAAAAGGTCTTCCTCTTTCTTCCTCCCTATTCATCTGCCCTCAACATAGGAAGCAGGCTTGGTTATCGGGAGGAAGATGCTACCTCCAGATTCTTTCAGTTCATCTCTGCCAGTCCCACAGCTCTTCTGCCCCTTACAAACCAACAGCCTCTCCTGCTCTGGAGGGATGATGTGAAAGCTTGGTCCAGTGAAAGTTGACTGCAGACAAAATAAAAGACAATTAATTTTAAGATTTACTCCCTGTCTCAAGCTGTGTTTCTGTTGTAGAAAGGGAGACTGTAGAAAGCTCCCTAGGGGTTACACTGTTGATGCTGATTTTTATATGGCAGCTGTTCAGATGCTCTGGTGATTAGCAGCAGTAAAAAGCCTTGAGGAAGGTAGGCATGGCATAAGAATCAGTTAAAGCTTCCCCTCACAAGAGCTTTATAGTTAGACAAAAGATCTAATGGAAGGACAGTCATAGGTTGTGGGTCAGACAGTGCTGAATACAAAGGAAGATGATGATCGGGCTGGTTCTGCTGAGTATCTTCTGTATTTTTGAACCCTGCTGTAGCATAACATTGGAGAAATAAAACCCAGCTTCCTCACTACTAGTACTTGGACAGACCTTTGCTTTCCCACACTAGATACCGTCTGTTAGGTCTTCCCTTTTCCTGCACTCTCAGTGCTACTGAGATTCTTGGCTTAAGGTGGATCCAAAAGAAAAACAGAAATGAATGCTCAGGGTTTGTCACACACTCAGACTGAGAAGGGAGCGTGACATGCAGCTGGGAGGAGTGCAGTTAGGGACAGAGCAACGTAAGAAAGGCTTGGGATGGGCATCATGGTGTTATTCTGGCTTCTCTATGCCGCACAGCACCCTCATCCCTTCTCTGCCCAGCAGGGTTGGTGGGACAAGGGGTGGAAAGCAAGGTTAGGGGGTTAGACAATTAAGAACTGCTGGCTTGGACAGGAAATTGGGAGGAACAGCAAAGGCAGAAAGTTAGCCCTTGTGAAATGTCTGTACTTTAACCTTCCCTGGGAAAGTCTCTCCCTACAGTATCCAGTCATTGCAGCTCCTTTCTATTTTTGTGGGTCATAAACACTGCCCCTGAGGCATGAGAATAAGGGTGGGAAACCATCTTGTGCCTTATAATGGTAGACGTGGTTCCAGGCACAGCCCGCTGTGAGTCAGTTTGTGCTGTGGACACAGGATACCTGCACTGGGCATTTAAACCTCCTGTCTCATACAACCACATTACAAGGCATCCCAGAGCCTGGGTGCTGCTTCATCTGGCACCTGGGGCAGGAGATGCAATGATGTGCATGAGCACTTGCACTACCAGTTTCAGAGCTAATGCTGCTAACCTGGTATCCTCGTGAGATTCCCTCCAGGCACTGACTAACAGCAATCACAGGCACACGTGTTACAGAGTGAAGTATCTCCTGCAGGCTTCATGGATCTCCCTTCTTTTTCTTTTCCAGGTTACCAAAAATGAACGACAGGTGATGAAGCCATTGTATGACAGGTATCGCTTGGTCAAGCAGATCCTCTCCAGAGCCAACACCATCCCTATCATTGTGAGTAGAGCATTCTTTTGGGGGGCTATTTCTTTGATTTGGAGTTGAGGAAATGGGAGTCACCACACTTTTGCATACAACACAATCCCTAAGGCCAAGTCTCAACCTCACTTACAACTCAGAGACCAAGCGATTGAGTGAATCGGTGGTCACACCATATACTGAACCCAGGCAAAGCTGGACAAGGGACTCTGGTGTCCACCCATGAGCTACAAGGCACATCTCACCTTGTGTTGTTTCTCCTTTTTCCATTGGGCTGCTGCTATTTCATCATCTTGTGTTTGGCTACAGCCTTACTTCCCTTTCTTCACCAGTCTGAGCTGTAGGTCTTCATGCTACTTGGTTACACAGGATTGTATGCTGGGAACACAGAGTTGTTTGGTCTCACAGGAGATACCAGTCTCCTTGGCTGAAAGGGACAACGATCTCCTAACACTTCATTTGTATTTATGAGATCCTGCAAGTGGTGGATATTCCCTCATTTGAGGTGCTGCTTTGGCAAGGAGACACTCCCACCAGCAAGGAATTCAAGACACCCCTCTAGAGAGCAAATGCACTTACCTCTAATTTCAGACAGCTTGTGTAGGCCACTTGTTAAAAATTATTTGAGCTAAAAAACACACACAGAATACTTATAGCCTGTCTGTGGAAAGAGAATTGTTTTTTTAATGAGAATTTTTAAGAGTTTTTTTTTTTTTATCATGGTTCCTATTTACTGTGTCATATACGATCCTTTACTTTTTTTGCTGTTCCCAAGCAGCTCTCATGTCCTGGCTGCTTTTCATAGACCACCAGTGAAGTGAATGGACTGGCACAGCATTGCTCAGCACAGTCACACTGAGAAGTGGGGCTTTTATTCTGCAAATAGTGGGAGGTGGTCTTGCATTTTAAACAAAACAAAAAGCTGTTCCTCCTTGAATATGCAAAGTACTCCCTAAAATGTGTGCTGTGGAGACGACCGCTGGCAATCAAGAAGGAAGAAACATGTAGCTGTGCATGGGCAGTTTAACACACCTCTTAAAAGATAGCTCAGGGCCTGTGTAGAGACAAAACTGAAGCTGCACAGTGGCTAGCAGAGAGACGAGACTGGCTTTCCCCAGCCTCCTGAGTGAGAGCAGTGAGAGGCTCGTGCAGAGGCAGGAAACATTTGAAAATCTGTCATCCGTCTCTACATCATTAGCCACTTCAGTGGGGAATCAGGCTCCTGGACAGCAAGCCTGGAGAGTCTAACTGGGCTTATGCTGTAGCTCTGGAGAGCCAGCCAAATGTTGTGTGATGTGTGTATTGGGCCTCAGGCTGCAGATTATTTTCTTGCAGCCTTTACTCTGTTGTTCCTGCCCAGCTGGTATTCCAGCATCCAAGCTTTTTTTTTTTTTCATAAAAGCATTTGGCAGTGATGCCCCTTGCTAAGCACCATCCTGAGAGAAAACAGTCCAAGGTTCAGGGGGGTTGCCAGGCATGTTTTTCTTCTTTAAGAAATAGATTTCTCTTGGTGGTCCAGCGATGGCTGAGAGTGAGTGTGTGGGTGAGAATGAGCTGAGAGCAGGTGGTGGAGGAGAAAGGGATTCATAATGTAACCTACTTGTTAACACCTGTCACAGGGTTCCCCCTCCAGCAAGCGGAGAAGCCCTTTGCTGCAGCCAATTATCGAGGGCGAAACAGCTTCCTTCTTCAAGGAGATAAAGGTGAAGACCTCCAGCTGCTAACTAATTGCTCAGTTTGCATCAATTTTCTCCTTATACCAATGAAAGAGAATGATTGATTGATATTTTTTTTTTTATCAGTGTTGATTTTTTTGCAGTGTCCTCCTGAAAAATCAGTAGCTGCTTTAAGCCTCGCCAGTTCTGATCAAATTCTTCCCTTGTTGTAGATAAGACTACAGTATTTCCTTGGCTTTGCATTCTTCCCCATCCTTCTCCTTCCACCTGCACATATTGTATTTTATTTTGCTTCAAAAAAAAAAAAAAGAAAGAAAGAATCACAACTGCCTTTGTACGTTGCTTTCTTCTTGCTTTCCTCCTTTCTTTTTAATGACACTAACTTGTTTTGTGGTGGTTTCTCTCACTCCAAAGCTCTGTGGCTTGCACACAGCACCGTGGCAGGAATGAGCTCTCACAAAACTAACACTCACCTGTGGAGCCAGCTGGGGCACTCACGGGATCCATGCCTACTCCCATTCACGTGCTTATTTTATCCAGGGCTCTTTGTCATCTCCTTGTGAAGGGTATCTCTGAACAAGTCACATGAGAATGGAAGTAAGAACAACTTGGGTCTGCTAGGTACTGCTTGGTCAGATTGATGGTTGTGTTTCTTCCTTGTGCTGCTGTGGGGTAGGAATTCTTGGTGGTGAAGATTGCTATGATGTTGGGCCTTCTTCTTCTGAGAGGAAGAGAAGTCCAGCAGCTGACCAGGACACGAAGCGTGGAGCTGGACCCTCACTTGCTTTTGTTACTCTGGCAGTGTAACAGCAAAAAGGTGCTTAGCACACTTGGGTCAGCTGTCCCTTATCCAGCTAGGGTTTGGCTAACAGTGTAAATAATGCAGACCTAGACAGCCAGGCTGTTTTGATTATTAGGCAATTAAATTAGGTTGTATATTAATGGATTATTCAAGGCACATATTCATTAAAACCAGATTGCACACTGAAGGTGTTAAGCTGCTGTTTGGAGGCTGGTTAATCATCGCTGAGCTCTCAGTATTTCTTAGGTCACTGCTGGATCAAATGTGCAATGGTGGTCTGGTGGGGGGGATTTTGGGTTGGTTATAGGGTTTGTGGTTTCTTTTTTTCTTTTTCCTGTGTTCTCTATTTTTCACCTATGCTTGCACCCAGAGTCAAAACTTAACAGCTGTCAATTCTGGTGAGCTCTGATGACCAGCGTGGCTGGTGCTACATCAAGGCAGCAGCTCAGCAGTGTCCTGTAGGGAATACAAACCTTGAGGGGTTTCTGACTGAAGGAAGCAGGGTGACAGCCTGAAGCCCATTAACACTGGCATCCCTGTTAACACTTAAATGGGGAAGTTGCATGGGGCAGTTTTGCACTGAACTACACTCAGAACTAAAGAGAGGAAATTGCCAAAAGGCCCCAGAGCTTGTCAGGTTGGGGGTATTTGGCGTGGATTTTTTTTAAACATTTGGGAGATTTGGCTAAAAGCTTGGAAGATGTTTTGAGGCAAAGCCTTAACAAGCATTTGGGTACAATATCTTGAATATTCTATGTGTTGAAAAAGTCATTGAGAAGCTTGCTCGCTGGTGCAAGCCAAATGGATCTAGTCAGTGAAGATCATTCTAGTTAGAGGTGTAAAATAAGATTCCCATGTGAGACCTGTTTAAAGGAAAGGTCTTAGATGGCCATTTCAGTTCAAGTTATCACTAAGAATCTCTTTAGTTCACTTTTTGTTTTAAACAGCCAAATGCTTTAAGAGGTCATTTGACAGCTAGATGTAGTGTTTTGGCACTGAGGTCTAAACAAGTGAAATTCCTACTCTTTCTTTTCCTCCCATGGGCTCCCATTGGCAGGAGGCTTGCTCCTGAGATCTGTGCCCGAGGAGCCCTTGCTGGCTCTGGCGCCCTGGAGCGCGGAAGGTCTGTGGGAAAAGACACCCTGCAGCTCTCCTCAGGAGCAGTGTGCCACACTGCTGGTGAAAATGGTCCCTTTCCGTTTTCTCCAGAAGGGGAATCCAGAAGCAACTTGCTCTCCCAGGAAAATGCACAAAAGGTCCTCTTTTGGGGCCAGGCAGGTTCCCCTAAAACAAAGTATACTGTTTTTACTGCCTAGATTGACTTAGCAAATGCGCCTCCGTGCCACAGAGGGATCAGCATTCTCCTGCATCTGTCCCAGCTGACCTTACCCAGCAGGGCAGAACAATGTGCTCAGGGGCTGGTAAATGGCAGAAAGTGATGGTTTCCCCAGCCCAGCCTGAAATTGTTTGCAGGGGTTGAGGACAGTACATGACTGCTGGTTTATGTCTTCTGTTTAAACTATACAATTTACGCCTGGAGAAATGCTCTTATCTAATCATATGCTAAATATTATTCTTTAAGGTTCACAAGTTCTCTGCAGATTTTTATGAGATGTATTCAGACCTCTCTGTATCTTTTTTATTGTTATTATTGCTCAAAACTTCTCCCCAGATAATCTTTTTTTCATCCTCAAGCCTCCAACTTGGTTGTAATTTTCAGCCTGTGGCTTCGAATTGCATTTTCACGGCTTAGAGCTTTAACATTAGAAGAAAACTCTGGGCAAATTCTGATTTCATGTAGATACATGTGTTTATAAATCGTTGGCTTTGAGAATTTAATGGCACTATGCCAGGTCTTAGTGTTACTTTTTCCCTTTTTGCTTGAAATACAGGAGCAATCTTTTAGGAACGATTGAACTATTCAAAATTAATCGCATGGGAAAAAGAAAAGTCAAGAAAATGGCTTCTTTTGATCACAGTGCAACAATATATTTTTGCATACACTTGAAGGTTTCAGTGATACTAGCCTTCAGAACTTTTAAAGATATGCATGAGCTCAAGTCCTTCCTGGACAGAGTCACATTGGTTGTTAAATAAATATATATATACACACATACGTATTTAAGAGACTCACTGTCCATGCTGGCATTTATTGCCTTCTTCTAATGCTCCTGCCTCATTCCTTAATATTAAGGTTGAAAACTGCCTTCTAGAAATATCTCTGTAAGTAACAGAAAATTGAGCCCAGTTCCCTGATAATCCAGATGATTTCTGGACAGTGTCACAGGACGAGCCTCACATTTGTGAACGCTCTGGATTAGCAAGTACCAACTGCAGCAGGCTTTCAAATTTTGTGCCTATAAATTTTGAAAAAAATTGGAACACATCAGTGTACTTTGTGGAAATTGCAATTTGTTTCCACCACTCCAGTTTTAATTGTGTTCCAGCTAAATGGTACAGAGCCAGTGTCAGGAATGTGTTAGCAACAGCAGTCCTTTTATAGTCAGTCACATCCCACGTTCAGGCCACTGGAAGACCAATCTAAGCTCAGTGATAATCACTGTACAAGGATTTGAGGTCTCGAATTCAGCCATTAGAGTGAGCTGTTGAGCTGCATCTATTGAGAGAATATTTCACATTTTAACCTAGATAATCTTCTAATTAATCACTTACAGATTGCTATCTGTAGGCTGCCAGGTGAAGTTGTAGGGAAAGGGTGGCTGGTATACTTTAGTCAGTATGCATAATGTCTGTAAGTGTTTATTTACATCAGAATACAGAAATTAAACAAAGCAGCAGGTTGCTCATAATTCCCCAGGTATTTTTTCCTTCCGTTTTGTTGCCCTGGGGCTCCTTAACCAATCTGAGCTGGTGGTCACAGTTTCTCTGACATGCTTTGGATATAGTGTGTCTTACTGGTGGTCTTCTGGTGTCCTGTATGGCTTAGGAATTAAAGTGCTTGCTCTGCCTATCCACTTTTCATACCTGTTCCCCAGTGCATGTGGTGAAAGCAGGAACCTGCTTCTGAAGAAAAGGGAAGTAGTAACCTATTGTGTTTTGGGGGTGCTCTGTCCCTCTCTGTAGGAGGAAGAGGAGGGGTCTGAGGAGGACAGCAGTGTGAAGCCAGATTTGACAATTACCATGAAAACAGATTTCAACGTGCGCAGCTTTTTGGATCAACTAGAAGATGATGCTGATGGCTTTGTTTCCCCAGTGGACGATAAGATGCCATCTAGGAGCAATCAAGATATGGGGCTTTCGAATCTCCATGAAGCATCCATGTATGTTCAATCATAGGCAACTTCAAAAGTTATTTCTTGGTAAAATAGCATTTTATTTGTCAGAAAAGTGGCTAGATTTATTTTTTTTTTCATTTATGGGCTGAATCCAAAGGTTTTGCCCTTTATTTTCAAATGCTCATATGAAGGGTTTAGGAAGAATATGTCCTGTCCTGATAATGATATTTGACTTCTGCATCTTTGGATTCTAGCACTAAAGAGTATCTCCACTTGACCAATGACAGGCCTTTATCATGAAGGCAACCCTGTACTCTACAAGGTTTTTCAGCTTTTAGAGAGGTCAGGTTGAACTAGCCTTGTTAGTTTTAAGCACCTAGGTCTGATGAAAACGCACATAGGTCATAGACATAATTCATGACCAGTGCATCTTGATCCTGTAACCCAAACCAGGCCCATCTTCAGCAAGTAAGTTTCACAGAAGTTAGTGGTGAATTGTGAAATGCACACTTGACCTCCTCAGAGGCTTCAGCTGAAGTGCAGGATCGTTTTGCTGAACCAAATTCAGAGAGGTTTTTGTTGTGAGTGCAGTCGGGTTGCTAGAGCTGCTTGCAGGATCAGCTTCGTTGCTCGGCATACGTACCTGAGTAGATTTACTGTGTGTTCCCTGTTAAAACTGTCTCCATATGTGAAATCTTCTTTATATTTAAACCCAACAGCCCTGAACTCTTAGAGCAGCTCCAAGAAGTCAGGGAAGAGAAAAAGAGAATCCGAAAAAAATTGAGAGACTTTGAAGATAATTTTTTCCGACAAAATGGAAGGTAATAATTTCTCAGCCGCCTCTCAGTCCTTCAGCTACTTTTAATCTGTTTGGCATCTATGAAAACCTCCAAATACAGAAAGCTGAATTCACTATTAAATATTTCTTTAGCAGGAGCATTTTACCCACATTTGTTACAGTTACCCATCGAAATAAATCACTTACACACACACACCCCCCAAGAAGTTCAAGGACCAGAGCCTCTATGAAAACTGGGTCTTATGACAAGCAGCAGAAATCCAAAGTGCAGACTGTGAAAAACCAGCTGACAGGAATGGTGGAAGAGTTTCTCAGGGATAGAATAATTGGGGGTTTTCCTAATGATGTATGTTTAGATTTCTGTCCTATTTGTGCTTGTCTGTGAGGTATTCAGACACTTGTTTAACAACTATTTCTGCTTTAGTGTAGCTGGGTTTATTGTTTTCTGAAAATATTCCCCACTAGTGAACTGATAGAATGTTTTAATATATTTATAATCTTAAGCTATCTTGTTAGTTTCTTGCCACCATCCCTCAGAGTCATTTAAATCACTTAAAAGTTTTGTGTAAGCTAAGAGAAGTCTGATCAGTTACCATCTCCCTTCTCACAAATGTGCCTGTTCATGTAAGTGATGTGGTGCCAAGCCAGGAGAGGCTGTATTTCACTGTGCTGGACTAGCAGGCTGACATTCAGATGGCTCCCAAAATGTTTTTCAGCTATTGTGTAGAGGCTGGCAACTTCAGAGAAGCAGGGCATGCATGCCTCAAGTAAGGTTTTGCATTTAGAACCATGTGATTGTGTTCAGCATCAATATGCAAGCATCCAGCACTTTGTTGGAGAGGTTTCTTTGCTCCTCTTGTTTTGGGGTTGTTTTGTTGTTGTTTTGTTTTTCCCTTTCTACTCAAAGGATAAAAGTTTTGGGTTTGTTCCCTGGTGGGGAGTGGAGAAGAGGAGCTGCTTTGTCAGATGTCTGGGGGGATGGAGGGAGGACATGGTATTGCAGAAATCTCCATGATCTGCTTTCACTCCCACTAGGAATGTGCAGAAGGAAGACCGCACTCCTATGGCTGAAGAATACAATGAATACAAGCAGGTTAAGGCCAAGTTGAGGCTGCTGGAGGTCCTCATCAGTAAAAGAGATATTAACTCCAAGATCATGTAAAGGAAGAGATTGTTTTTGCCAGTAAACGAGGAGAGAGCACCAAATGGACAAATGCCTGAAGTGGATGCAGTTGGAGCCTGGCTGGGGAGGGCTGAGGAGCTCCCTGGGAACTGAAGGGCCATTCCAAGAGGCAGGAGGGGGAGGAACAGTGGCTTTACACCACTCTCTACACTTGCTGTTGCCTATTTTTTCTCCAGGCCTGATGCCCAAAATGGAGTTTGCCAGTGTAGGAGACACGACTGACTTCACTGGAGGGAACCTTCTGTTTTGATTTGCTTACAGATCCTGTAATATTTAGAATGTCAAAGCCTATTTTTTTTTTTTCCCAGGGTATCATAGCAAGAGGCAAAGTAGGATGAATAGTAATTAAATCATCAAATAATTTCTACTTTTGTTTAGCAGACAAGTGCCCTGGCTGATCTCATGTGAAGGTGCAGGTCAGATAGTGCCAAGACTGTTCTTTTATAGGTACAGTGAAGATTTGCTCTGATTCTTGGGTGACCAACTTCTTCTGTTGCTCTAGATAATTGCTGTAAGGATCTCCCAGTCCTCACCCAGAGCTGGTGGGAATTACAGTTTTTCCTAGGCTTGAGTTGGGTTTTCTTCCTGATTTTTGGTGGCCAATTTGACTGCAGTAGAAGAAAGTACTTGGATCTGTTTGGGATAGCAAAGAAAATGAGCCGTGCAGCAAGGTTCTTGCCTGCTTGTTCTGCTTGGAAGGTGATACTGTTACATTATGGTGATACAGGAAAGGAGGTTTTAAAAGCTTTAAGTCAGAATCCCGTGGAATTTTGGCAGCTGGTTGGTTAAATGCCTGGTGTCAAGTATCTGGAGGACACCTGGAAGACCCAGCTGGTTAGTACCTGTGCTTCATCATCTGATGGAGACACAGGAGTCCAAGCTGAGCAATCCTTACGGTTGTCACACATCCTTGCTAGCCTAAATTTTGTTCTTTTATGTCCACCATCACTCAGACTATGCGGGCTGCAGCAACGACACCGCAATGGTGGCGACAGAGGAACTCACTCTGCCCCGGGCCAGGTGTCCCAGGGAGAACTTTTCTGTAGTGCTTTCTCTTGTGTTGATCCTCTGGGGAGCTGATGTGCAGAAGCCAAATGGCTGAGATCAAACGTCAGTTTGTCGTAGCCAGGCCTCACACAGGTCACGCTGGAGGAGGCAAGAGGACCCCCAGAACACCTTCTCCCCTTCTTCCTACGGGCGAGTGGGCTCACAAATAGATACAGTTGGGTTGTGGTGCTTAGACTTACCCTCTTCCACTTGCTGTGTGTGTTAATTCTTGCCAAAAGTGATGCTGAGGGTGTTCTGGCCTCTTCAGGTTCCCATGAACACACCAAAAGGCAACCTTCTCCCCGTGGCTTTGCCCATGCCAGTTACTCATCTGGATGGGTAAAGCAGTGGTGTCTGTGAGTAAAAGCAATTAGGAGGGTGCCTCCCAGGCCATGGGGCTTTTATACTCATTGCAGAATTGCCCATTCTATATAAAGTCAGTGAAGACTGAGTTTCCTATTCCCAAAGAGTCCCGAGGACTTGGGAGCTGACCTGGGGCTCGGCTTTTTGGAGATGCTGAGTTTCTGTCACTGGAGAGGTGCTGGGCTCTGACTCCACAAAACTGATCCTTTCCGTGTGTTAACTGGGCTGACAAACGGGCTCAAAACCTGCTTTTGAAGATGTTTCACTGGAAGGGAAGCCTGACCAGGGTAAAGCCAAGGAAAACAGAGCTGTGCCTTTGTCCTTCAGCCGGCCCTTAGGGCTTTTCCTCCGAGTCCACACTCAGCTCTCCCTAGTTACCTTAGATCCAGCAGCTGAGCCAAACTGGCTGCGGCGTCACCCTACAGGTAGAAGTATGGAATGAGAAACAATACTGGGCTGCAGAAAGGTCCGTGGCAGGGGCTCAGTCTGGTGTTGCTGGGGCCCAGTTCAGCACAGCAGCAACGTGGGTGGTGAGCACACACCTTCAGGCTGGGCGGGTGGGGTTCTGCCGAATCACACTGGGCTCCAGCTTGGGCACTTTGCTGAGTCTGGGCGTCCTCGTGTGGACAGGAGAAGCAGTTTCTGCCCTTTCTTCATTGTCATGTGGACCAAGGCCTCCCAGGAGTATGTTTTCTCTGCTTATTTTTAAAAGCCTGTTTGCACTGTGTACGGATAAATTATCTGTTTTTGCTGGGTTTTGCCCCTGACAAATCCTGATAACTGATCTGTTGGGAACAGTCCATTTTATTTTTAAACTGATGAGATTGTAGCATTTTGTGATGCTTAGTTACCGCTGTTTACATGGTATATTGCTAGAATTTCAGATAGTTTATATGAAATGTAAGTACAATTATGCACTTTAGAGAGTTTATATTTTTGAACTTTGAAAGCTAAAGTAACAAAACCTGTTAACTGAGATTGTACATTAAAAGAAAAAAAAAAAAACAAAAAAAAAAAAAACAAAAAAACACACCTAGCCATCTCTCTTTTTAAACTGTTCTTTTCAGTCTTTCCCTGTGGGAAAAAAAAAACAACCCAAAAACTCAACCAAACCGTCGTTCACCTAGCTGAAGGGAGCTGCTAGGAAAAAAGACTGTCGTAGAGAAGAAATGAATATTAAAATTCCAGTCCTGAAAAAAAGACAACTGCTCAGCTTTCTGCCCCAGGTTAGCAGAGGCTCTGACTCCGCTCTCCCAAGCCAGGAGGAGGGCTCCAAGGCCCGAGCACGAGACTGTGTTTTCAAAAGGTGTGAAGCACTGTACAAAAATGTACCTTCTGTGATATAAATAAGCTGTTTAGTGTAAGACAACCTGTTTCCATGTCAGTAGAACCCCCTGTCTGCTGTAGGATGGCGGCACGACCTGTTGGGCTGCCCATCCACGGGGGGCCGTTTCGGACACGCGTGTCTCTGTGCTACCACGTCGTGGTATAATAAATCATTGAGGTTTATTTAAATGATGATGATGAAGAATGAGTTGTGGACAAAATGAGACTGCAAGCGTTAAAGACAGAGGAAAAACTTGTCATTCTTAACAAGTTGTGTTTGCTTTTAGTCTGTTTACTCCTGAGTAAGCAGTCAAATACTGGATGTTTATGTTAAAGGCAGTGAAATTAAAGCATCGTATCTTTTGATCATTCTGCTAAGAACGTTTCCTGGTCTGTGCAAGTTTCAGAGGGTGAGTGCAGCCAGACGTGGGCCTCTTTGGAGATGTTGCAAAGCAGTGATTCATCTGTACTTGAAATGAGCTGCCAAGGTGAGAGCCAGGCTGCGACTGTGCCCGCGGTGCCTGGCAGCCAGGGAGCCCTGTCCCCGGGAGCCGGGAGCTGCTGGCCCAGGGCTA
>NW_008611390.1:18959-24651 GCF_000691845.1 Merops nubicus
CCCGGGTCTCGGCTGCTCCCCCTGCCGCTGGTGGCAACGACTGGTTGGGCACCCAGCCTGGGGCTTGTCACGCCTGGTGCCAGCTGGCGCTGGGTGTACGGACAGGGTGCGGGGTTGTGCTTCAGCCTCATCTTCAGCTTCCCTGGGCTTCACTGTTTCTGTTTGCCATCTGCCAGGGAAGGGATCCAAGGACTTCTGGCTGCTGGGGAGGGGATTTGGGTCCAGGCTCATTTCTCTAAGCCAAGGCACAGGAGGGGCCTTCGCTTGCTCATGTGCAGGTGGGGAAGTTAATTTTGCATTTGAAAGCTAACGAGTGATGCATTCATTGAGTACTGTGGGATAACTGGGGGGCAAGGGTGGCTCGCTTCCTTCCTATCTCTGGATGCTGCCATGGGCAGCAAGGGCAAAAAGACCCCTGTCCCGTGGGGGTTGGGGAACTTACTTACTTACACACGGGCAGAGGCAGCAGATTCCAGCAGTATCCCTTGCCCACGTTACAGAACGTGGTGCTGGCAGCAGGAGCAGCAGCAGAATGGGAGTGAAGCCCAAGCCCTGCGCCTGGTGTGTGCCTCGTGGGCTGGGCTGGTCTCGTGGCTGTGTGCTGGGAAGAGACATTGTTCATTTGTCCTTGGGAAGCTGTTCAGTGGCTCATGCTGGAGCCTCCCCCTGTAGCTGCTGGGGTCACCAGCCAGCTCCTCACCAACGGCAGCAGGAGGCCAACCCTTGGTGTGAGGCACGTCCTCCATACACGTACCAGAGCTTGCCGGGGCTCAGCGCTCCCAATCCATTTGCTGCATGTTTTGGGATGCTGGGCTGACTGCAGATTTTGTGTCTCTGGAAAGAAATAAATCTGTCCCTACATCTGGTTCATCGAAATGCTGCTCTTGCTTGGCTAGAGGAGTAGCTGCTGCTCTGATCTGCCCCTGTGGTCCCTGCTTAGGAAGGGGGGAGCTCCTAAACACTAGATGTGAAGTCACTCAGGTAAGCAGGGGCTGTGGGGGTCCAGGGACAGAGCAGATCTCTCTTTCTTCAGGAACTTTCCCTTGCAAACACTTTATAAAAAATTAAAATATTTTTTTAAAGCTTAAACCAACTGTTTTCCAGCCATAAAATGGTAGATTGAGACTGACTACTAAAAAAAGCCGAGGTGCTTAATCTCTATCCCTGCAGAGAGTGAAACCCTGGCCCTGCTGAAATCAAGCACTGCTGTTGCCTTTGCATGAGTGCTCAACGGCACGTCAGCGTTTCTTTTTTAAGCAAGGAATAATGATGTTCACACATCTTCAGCTGGCTGTGCCAAACTCCTCTCCTGGGTTGCCAATATTTTGGGAGAAGAAAAAAAAAGGATTGAAAGGCTTGAAATTGTCAGACTGAGTCAAAAATAAATTTCACCCTAATTTCTAATACCTGGGAAAGTACAAAGTACCCCACAGTGGGTAGAAGGGGACTAAACAGGGCAGAGTGTGCCTGCTGTATCATACTTGCCTAATTAATTTTGCTAATGGTGGCGGCCTGTGACAGCTACATCAGAGAGAGAGAGGCAACAGGCAGAGCTGCAGAGTGAGCCTGAGCCAGGCTGATGGCTAAGCAGGATCGCCTGGTCTCCTGCATCTCCATCAGGGGTTACTGAAGTATTGTTGCCTTTGCCCATCACACCACGTGGTGTCTCAGGCCCTTTCCCTGGGCTGTGAGATGCAAAAATTGCCTCCCAGAGTCCACGCACAGCCCATCTCGTCTCTGTGTGTTTTGGTGCCCCACATGAAGAAGATTAATGGAAAATTTGTAAAAAGCTTTTGCCCTGGGCAAGGGGAGTGGGGCCTGCAGTCGAGTACCCACCACCCTGAATGGGCACTCACAGTATGGGGTGTTGTTGTGCATCTGCTGGACCTTGTGTGTGAGCCCTGTGCCTCCCTTTGGACGCCTGCATGCAGCCATGAACCATTACCTAGTATATGGATAGGTACATCCATCAAAGATCTATTTATGAAAGTAACTTGGTGTACAGCAAATATTTGCAGTGCAGAAGCCAAAACTGCAGCCTGGGGCAGTGCCTAACTGGAAAAAAAAAAGAAAAAAAAGTTAATAATCATCACTTTCTTCAGACTGCTTTTGTTGTATAAAAGTAACTGGATAACTCCACCATGCAGCCAGTGCATTCCACAGCTAATGAGACCTTAGCAAACAGGGACCTGGGGCTGTGTTTATATGGTTTATGTCAGCAAGTTTACTGTGAATCCAGTGTCTTGCCTTATTTAACATAAAAGTGGCTCAACAAACATTCTGTTCACACTTTGTATAAAACAAAAAAAATAAACCTATTTATTTTGACTGCAGGTGTTTGGTGACAGCATTTGTTGCGTGTGACATGTATGTATGTATGTATGCACACCTATGCCTAACTATTTAATTAATTTATTTAGTTCTATTTATTTTCCACAGATGTCAGGAATTATTTACATTGTTTTTAACCAACATTTCTGAGAGAAAAACCAATTCCTCTTCATGCCTGGCCTTTGAGCAGTGCCACCGAACACACGCTCACGCCCCTGCTGCTGCAGCCACTCCAGTTCTGAGCCAAGGCTTTTTGTTCCTCTTGCTGACACAACACGTGTACTTTGGGTCTGTATATTTTTTGTTTTACAAGACTTGTAGGTATAACAGCTGCAGTACCTTAAGTAACATTAATCACAAATTATGTTGCAAACAAATATATAAAAATATATATATATACACATGTAAACCCGTGCCCACAGTACCTCAGTATTAACACCTGCTGCTGCCTGCTTACCCGTGCAGCTGCTGGGCAGGGAGCACCACCCTGCCTGCCCCAGGCACGGCCACAGGAGGGAATCCTGTGTTAACCCAGGAAATGAGTGGCATTTGCACACACTAACGAGGCCCCACACAGCCGGGGAGCCAGGGGAGCACTGTGAGGCCACATCATCGCTGGCTGAATCCCCAGGCCGCAGCTCACAGCAGCAGACACGCAGGTGCTGAGCTCTGCACCCCCCCCCCCTCCTCCCCCTTCCCAGGGTCTGTTTGGGGGTGAGGGGAGGGGCCCAAACAAGGCCCTGGCACCTGAGGAAGCAGCTTGGCCACCAAGCTGCACCCTGGCCCTGGGTGCACACACAAGATGCAGGCTCACTCCCTCGCCCCGTGGCTGGCGGTGCAGCTCCTCTGGTAGGAATGCCACAGCTCCTGCACCTACAGGCCCCTTGTTAATTAATTACATGCCACTAATAAACGAGAAACCATCTCTGAGGCCAGTCTGCTGCGGAGCAGGGGCACAGGGCACTGCAGGGCTGCCACAGCCTCCTGCCTCCAGCACCCAGCTAGGCCGCAGGGGGCGTGGGGATGTTGTCCCAGGGTCCCTCCAGTAACCTGAAGGGCTGTGCGGCCAGGCCGGAGGAGGCCCCACGCCAGGCTACAGACCCCCTGGTGGCCGCTGGTGCCACGAGGAAAGGCGCTGCCGCCTGCAAGGTGGGAGGAGAGGAGGAGGAGCGTGAGGGATGTGGGGATAAAGGGATAGGGATGGATGAACTCCTGGACAGGCAGCTAGCACTCCTGCTCCCAAATCCAGGCCAGGAAGGGGAAGGGCAGCAGGTGAGTGGAGCGAGCGAGCAGGGCCCTGGCTGGGGTGAGGCCTGGGGCAGCCCCTCCTGCGCCTCCCGACGCAAAGGCAGCCAGGCGGTTAGAATTAGACATCAAATTTATTGCATAATACTGTACTATGTACACACACATCGAAAATAAACATTTGATATAATTGTATATTATTTGTCTTCAATGCTGCATTAGAAAGAGGCTGGAGGGCTCTCAAGTGTAGCCCACAGCTTGTCTTTAAAAAAAACCCAGAAGCCTGAAACCTTTTGTTACGAGGTGCAAAGTTCAATACTGTATATTGAACAGGGTGCATAAATACTATGTCCTAATAACAAGTCAATGTCAAAACCATCCTAGGCTTAAAATGAGATTTACATCAAGACCTGAAAAATGGGAGGGAGGGGAATCATTCGAACTTCATTTAATGTGAGGGGTGAGACTGGGGGAAAGGGCTCTCCAATTTTACAGGACAGATTTAGGGAATGATTTTGCCTAGTCAGGTCCTAATGTACACTTCCAGTCTAATTCATACAGATTGTCCTTTAGGGCTTGCCAGCGCAACAGCTGCCAAATGAAAGGGCTCCTCTCAGCAAACAGCAAAATAAAGTGACCCTAAGCCCAAAAATAAAACCTGTTTCCAAGCAGAGGGTTATCACTCAAACGTGTGTCTCGCGCTTGTTTCTCCTCTCTGACTCTCACTCCTCTAGGGAAAGGTGGCAGTGCTGAAAGCAGCCACCTCACCGTGCACTGCAAAACCAGCACTGCTCAGATGGAAAAATGGGGCTCAGTGAAGCCCACCCATCTAAACTGCAGCCTTCCCGAGACAGAAACACAACACAAGAGAGATGCAACTTGAGAAATGAATTACTGTAGGTAGGATTTGTCTTCCTGAACACCAACCCCACGCCAGAGGAGCTGGAGGCTTCTTGAAGATGACACCACTTGGAAACAAAATTTGAGACAAGTGAGGAAAAACGAGCCCATCCCCCCAAAACCACCACGTTCTTCACGAGACATCCTGGTGCAAAAAGACAGAGCATCACTAATGCACCGCCCTGGGGGTCACGAATGATGTCCCAGCCCAGTACCATCCACCAAGGACCGAGGGGCAGAGGGAACACTTCCACTCAAAGCAAGAAAGCACCAGCTTGCTTTTTAAAAGGGAGGAAAGAACGTGGGGGAGGGGAAGGGGGGGGCGGTGGAAATCGCTGCTTTTCAAAAAGGAGATTGCTATTTCATGCTCAATTTCCATCATAGCCTAAATGCTAGGAACATCAAAATATTTAAACTGGATTAAAAGGAGAGGTAAGTATGTGTGTGTGTAGAGGCAGTCGAAGCAAACTACAAGGAATTTCTGGGAGGGCAGTGATGTCAAGTTGGAGGAGAAACAACAGAAATGCCCACTGAACCGATCTGGTTCAGTAGATAAGAAAATTCAAAGCCATAGCCTCTCCCTGCCGAAAGCCCCACAAAATGCTGGCAGCGTCAGGCTGAGACTCCATCATCTCAGTCTATTATTATTCATTTTAAAAAAAAAAGAAGTCCTCATCCATTCCCTTACAAAAATCAAGCCAGGCTTGGTTCCTCCTCCGCAGCCTGGCGGCCGTGCCTGCGCCGCGCGGGTCAAGCCAAGCTGAAGCCCTCGTAGTGGTCGATGGCCTGCACCAGGCGGGCGCTGAGCACCTCCTTGCTGCTGTACTTGGGCAGGTCCAGCAGGTTGTAGCAGGTGTGTGCCACGGGCAGGTACTGCTCCCCGCTGGCGGTGGACTGGATGACGATGCGCAGGCTGGACATGCCGTAGATGGGGATGCGGTCGCTGCCCGTCAGGAACACTGGGGAGGCACGCGGGGAAGGCTGCGCCTGAAGGGCCAACTCCACCCCCACCCGCCCCGGCAGGACCACGCCTGGAGGGGCCCCCAAACCCAGACTGAACTGCCAGCAGGGCACACAGGGGGCCTCACAAGAGGTGGTGCTGGGGAGCAGAGGGAAGAAGCAGGGCTGCTGGTGGGTGTGCAGATGGGTAAAAGCAGCCCGGGGCACCCTCTGCTCTTAAAAGCTCCCTCTTATGCCCTGGAAGGGTAAAAAGGAG
>NW_008611390.1:24712-74003 GCF_000691845.1 Merops nubicus
CCTTCCTGCTGCCACCCCTCCCAGACACAAAACCTCAGCGTCAGGACTAGGGGGGGTTCCTCCTTGCGTGCTCCTGATGCCCCTGAGCATGACCCCTGTGCACTCTCTACAGTGGACTGGGACTCCCAGGAACCCCTCTACACAGCTGCTGACTTCAGCATGCAAGTTTTGGCTGAGCCATTCTTCCAACTCAAACATGCAGGACAACAAGCTGACCACTCGTTTCTTTGAGGGAAAAAAAAATCAGGTAAAGACACCAGCCTTTATCTTTCCAGAAGACACAGAATCACAGAGTAACTGAGGTTGAAGGGACCTCTGAAGGTCCTCTGGGTCAATCTTCCCTGCTCAAGCAGGGCCATCCAGAGCAGGCTGCCTAGGACTGTGTCCACATTTTGAGTATCTCCAAGGATGGTGACTCCACCACCTCTCACTGGGTAACTGTGCCAGCGTCCTGTCAACCCCACAGGGACAGTGTTTCCTGATGTTCAGAAAGAACCCACTGTGTTGCCATTTTTGCCCATTGTCTCTGGTCCTGTCACTGGGGACCACCAAGAAGAGCCTGGCTTCATCCTCTTCTCACCCTCCCTTCAAGTACTTGTACTCACTGAAGTCCCCTGTGAGCCTTCTCTTCTCCAGGCTGAACAGCCCCAGCTCCCAGGGACTCCCAAGGGAGCAAAACCGACTGGCTGTAACAACAAACTCAGAAACACATGCCCTTGAAATCACATATTTCTCTTTGGCTTCCCTCTTGCCCCCAGAGCAAGCCCTGCACAGCAGCTCAGATCTGTTGGGCAATCCCCAAGGCCACTCCTGCAGGGGATTTCCTCAGCACACCACCCACTGTCACCAAGAGGTCACCACCAGGAGAGGAGGCATCTGTTAGGCCACACATGGATGTGGTCTCATTTTCCTGCCCCACAGCACACCTGCCAAGCTTCTCCACTCAGCTGCCACCCTACAGCTGCCCCACTGCCCCTAAGAAGCTGGCTGCAACGCCTGCAAGCTCAGCTTGCAGAAGGAACCAGATGAAGTGTGGGCACTGGGGACCCCTATGGATCCACCACCTGGCAACGCAGACAGACGGATACCGCACCCTCTGGTGAGAGGCTGCCCTGGATCTTGTGCAGCTGCCACCACCCAGGGATGAACTCAAAAGGAATAAAAACAAAATAAAAAAAGTGGGAGGAAACAGATTGTCTGACTAGCAGATAACCCAGCAGATAGCCATTCATGCTGGATCATCTTCTAGCACTGGATGCAGTGTGCCCTAACCCTGAAGGTCTGCAGACACACCCACCCGAGTCTTCGCTCTCAGGAGACACACCGCCCACCGCAAGATACTCACAGAGAAATTTCTTCTTCTTTTCCAAAGGAAATGCATGAAAGGTTTCCCAAAACATTCTGACGGTTGGGTGCGTCGCAGTGTAGTCTCCCTTATAAACAGCACTCTAGCATAAACCAGAAAGTCACATCATTTCATCTGGCAGTAGAAAGGAAAGACTTTGTAGAACCCAGACCCGATCTCTTCTGGTATCCGACACCAGATCAATGTCTGACAGGTTTGAAATGGAGCACAGGATGGGTCGTGGGCTCAAAGCCCCACCCAAAGGCCCAAACACCCAGCATGGGGCTCTCCAGCAGGATGTGGAAGGCAGACAGTGGGCTTCTAGCTGTTTGACTAACTCCATGTGCCATGAGGAATCCTGAGGTGCCTGTTCACAGGCTGGACTCCTGAACAGGATCATGTGTTTGGCACTGCAAAGCCACTTTGACTGCTGAGGCTGAGACACAGCTAGTAACTTGCTGCTCTAGGTATTTTGAGAGGATGTATCACTCACTTCATTTCCAGACTCCCCTCTGAACCCTTGACTGTGTACTTTTTGCCCTTGTGCAAGTGGAGTGAGTTGACTCCAAGTGAAAAGTCTGACACTGTCTCTCCCCTTCAGCATTAGGTTTCACCCCTAAAAATAGCAGATGGAAGTCCTTCTGCCTTGTCCTTTCTCATCCCAAATTTCCTCCCTGAGCTTTATCAGTAGCTGGACAGCCCAGTAAGGAAGTTTTCACGTGAATGATGGCAAGGTATACAAGGAGCATGAAAAAAATAGACATCTGTGGCTTATCACATCTCGTGTCCCAGGCTAGCTCCCATCTCATGCAAGTGCACAATCCTGGTACTTGTGAAAAACAAGAAAAAATAGGACAAGAGGGAAGCTTTACCTCCTCCAATTCCTCCCAGTTGTAGTTACTGTTTCCAACTATCATGGCCCTGAGCTCTGTGGGCTGGAAGAGTTCCAGGACTTTCCCACCACACACTTTCAGGAAGCCAGTGGAAAAGGCCGTGTACCACTCATGGATGGAGAGGTTGAAGATGTAATTTACATAGGCTTCAACAAATTCTTTCCTAGTGCATCAAGAGAGAGCAGGCAAAGGAAAGCACTTTTAATCATATGCCTGAGCAGCAGCACAGCTAAGTCTTCCTGCTTCTGCCTATGCTTTGTCTTGCAAAAATGAGTCTCCAACAGGTTCAACCCACCACCTTCCTCTTACCAAGCTGAGTCACTGCAACATGGACCAAGTATTTGGCCACCGTGTGTCTCCTCCTTCCCTGGCAGTGGCAGTACAGGACATCCCCCAGCAGCCCCAGCTCTACACCACCAATAAACCCACCCAGTGGCCTTGCATCTCGTTGCCCATGGAGCCAGGAGGGAGTCATAATGACACCAGGTGCTGGGGAGGTGTCAGGAACAGAGCCCTCTTCCTTACGGAACCTGTGGCCTGCACAGAGACCTGTGAAGCAACTATCAGGATTCAGTCACCAGAGGAACACGTCCACCCGTGCCCAGCTCCTTCAACCCTACATTTAGGAAGTCCAGGAGATAACCTATGGCTCATCTGAGCCCAGAGATGTCTGGGGTTACTCAGTACAGGGCCCTGTGCCCACCTGCAATGATCTCAGATTGCCAGGTTGCTGTGAGCAAGTGCTCTGCTGGGGAGAAGAAGCAGACGGTGCCCAGGAAACTCCCACTTCAAAACCAAGAGCCTCAGAGCCCTCCTTAGGTGAATTTTCAGAGGCAGCTCCTGCTGACTCAGTCCCCAATGAATTTTATCAGTGGTGCAGCACTTTCAAAGGCAAAGCTGCTGCCTAGAGGAAATCCTGCTCTGTAAAGTCTTGATCTGAAACTGCATGGTCAATTCCCTCCCTCCTGGCCCCCAAGAGAAAGCCACCAAAAGAAATCAAGAAACACCCCTCTCTGTAGTCTTAGAAAGGACAAAAACCTCCCCTTCAGCTTTCAGTTTCTGATTAAATAAATACAGGACATGTGCATTTGGAGGACGTGGCAAAGAAAATGCCTCCCCTCAGAATGACAACCTTGCTTTGCTTCCAGGGCTCCCAAAAATAGCATTAAAATAAAAAGAACATTCTGTAGCCATCATCAAGAAACTTTTGGCAGGTCCTGGCCAACCCCTGTCACTGGACTTTGTTTGGAGGTTAATCATCTTTACTCTCTCTTTCTTATTCTCAAAGCACCTTTGATCTGAGTGCAATTCTAGAATTTTATTTATGCAACAGCTTAAAATATTTCCCCTGATTGTTTGGGGTTCTTTGAACACCTGACTGTGATGCACTAGCCAAACTGGGACACCAAACTGTTCTCCCTGGGTGGAGGTGTCATTTTTGCCTGACATTCAAGAGCAGCTCACACCTGCACTCAAGAGGATAAGCAGATCAGGGAACACCACAGAATCTGGTACCTCAGTCTCTAGCTAAGGAGGTCACAATTGAAAGAAATATTTTGAACTTTTGGTAGAGGAATTCTCAATGCAAATGCTAATGTGAAAGCAGCAAGGGATGGGTCAGAAAGTAAAAAGAAAAATAAGGAAGCAGGCTGGCAAACAGAAAACTTGGAATAACAAATCATATAGCAAAGGGGAGTTATTTTCTATCACATTTGTTTTATTGTCATTTTCCTGACAGTCACCTGAGCATTAGGGAACTCCAAGCTGATTAAGCACTTAACTGTTGCTTAATACCTCTCTGGCTGTTACGGTCATGAACCCTTCATCAAAAACACTTCATGTTGTGACATCCAGTATGAACTCCAAAGGAGAAAGGGAAAATGCAGGCATTTCCTAGCTGGCATTTTTCAGTTAGAGCCATCCTGTGCATTCTACAGTTCCCAGTGAACTTCCCTCAAGCAGGAAGGGCAGTGCCCAAAGACATGCACACAGCAAACTACTCAGACCAGGAGGGCAGCAAATTGGTTCCTGGCCTCTAAACGTAGGGGTGGAGGAAGTCATTAAGCACTGTGAGGTGGATGAATTGACAGCCACGTCTAGACTTGGATTTAGAGGTTAGCTTGAGTTCAAAACTCTGGTCAAGATGAAGCAACTGCCATTTTGGAATGCGTTAAGCTGGTGCAGCTACACACTGGCATTTGTCCTTAAGGATTTTCTTCCCTTGTTGCCTATCCTGACTTAATAAACAGTTGCAAGAGCTAACCTGGGTGCTCTTACCAAACGTTTGCTCAACTACAATCTTTGCTCCTCCCCAGAAGCCAGCATGACACAGTAGAAAAAAGGCTGGTTTTCTTTTGGGTGTACATGCCCAGCCTAAAAACCTAAAGGGTGCTACTGCTGGCATTTTCACCTTTACTTCACCATTGCAAGGCTAGACTAAACTTGCCTGTATTTAGCTGAAGCCCATATTCTCCTTGCAGGAAGACAGACTTACACACTGCTCCATCTCCACATGGTTTTTGCATGGAGGCTGCTGTTCAGCTGTAAAATTGCACTCTTTTGGGCAACGGTAAAGAAGGTAAGAAGGTAATACAGACAAAGCAGGGGTTACAGAAATAGTTTTAGACACAATGAGAACCCTTTGAAATAATCAGTTTAATAGGAAATTACTTCATCTCCAGACTTGCCAGCAAGGTCTTCAGCAAGGCCAGCACAAGCCCCTAACCACGCCGCTGACCAGTCACTGGACCACACTGTTTTGCCAGCAGAGAAAGAATCTGAACACTGCTTCAAGTAAAAAAGGCATTTGTAGAAATCCAATTACAGGATTATGAGAAGAAATTAATTTAGCAGCTGGAAAAAAAAAAAAAAAGGGGGGAGGAAATGGTATAGCTGTGCTCCTAATACCTCTCAGGTGTTCAGTCAGACAGAAAGGAATTGAAGTAGAGTAGAGCTTCATGACTCTGGTCAGGGATGGGGGTCCTCTCCCAGGAGTACTTAAGGGAAAGTGTTTCCTGCTCCAGAATGACAATTATGCTCCAGTATAAACAAGTTTGCCAGGCTCAGTTTTGTAGGCCATGCACAGTTCCTCTCCAAAACACCAGGGAGCTTAACCTTCCAGGGCCAAAATCATGGTGAAATCTGTATTTGCCATGAGAAAGCCAACATGTGCCTATATGAAGGTGTTTTATAGGGAAGATGTCTGTCCAAAAGGATGTGGGACATCTTCCAAACACTGGTGGAAAGATGACAAAAACCTGCTTTTTATTCAAGTGCCACTGGTACCCTGTAACTTTTGAACAACAGGTCTTAGAATTGGTTTGCAGTGACTCCTAACTCTCTCTCACATTGCACCTCAGCCAAATTTTCTGTGGCATTGCCCCTGAGCACCACAAGTATGAGTCTATCCCCACCCAAGCCCCACTTACCTATTGTCCTTCTGCACCAGAATTTTATCACCATCTTCAATCAGGTTCTTCTGCTCTATCACCCCATAGCTTTCCCTGCAGATCTATATAAAACCAGGAAACTGATGTTACCAGAAGTACTTTTCAGGCCACATGCAAGCAGAGAGATAGAGTTCTCTTCACAGTTATGACTGATGACAAGGGCAGGCCAGAGAAAAGGGTATAAGCAGAGAATTTTTTCTCTGCTCCAAATGCTCTAAGTGCCTCACCACCTTCCATCATTTATGTCTGCAGTAGGGCTGCTATTAAGTCTAAATGCAAACTGAGAAAGGAAAAAAGTTATTAAGTTTCCTGTTATCAAGAGATTGGTAACTAAAATCTAAGCCCACATGCTCTGGCAGTAAAAAGACTCTGGTTTTTACAATAGAAGCTCAGTGGGTTAATTCATCCACTCTCACTGCAAGATGGTGTGACCACAGAGAGCTTCCTGCTCCTGCCTGGCCTAGGATGGCACCAGCACAAGTGTACATTCTGTACAGACAAAATTGGTCATGGGGAAAAATGCAAAAGGGTCAATTTTAGAGTTGCCATACACAAATCAAAAATTTTTACCTGTGAGATAAGGCATTAATTTCAAGCTTTGGGCTATCAGTTATATTCATTTCAATGTTTTAGCACATATATCTCTATGTCTTTATACATTATGCAGTATATTGTCCAAGAAAGAGAGTAGGAATGGCCTCTTGTGTGAAAAGAGACTGTAGAAAAAAAAAAAATCTTCTGTGTTACTTCAAAGGTATTTCTGTTTTACATAGTCTGCATTAGCATCATTATGGCTTCATTACCTCATCCTGAACTGCAGCTCTGACCTGAGTAAGGCATAGTCAGCACTCAGGTCCAACTCACTCTAGAGGTAAGCTTGATCTAAGAGACACTGAAACATGGAAGCCCTTGCCCTGCCTAAATCAGGGCTAAACATAGGTTGGAGAATAATGATGCCATGTCTCTTTGTGAGGTTCTCAGTGTTTACACGTGTTGAGGGATGTACATGACATTTAAATGTACATCAAGACCAGACTTAATTTCAGGAGATAGCCACTGTGTAATAGAAACTATTGCATCTGGAAAAAAAGGAGTTCTTTTACTGCCTCTGTAGCACAGGACAGCTGACTACCTCAGCATGTCTCCCAGCAATAGCATCCAGCATTTTGTTTCTAAGAAAGTCTGATTAAGTACACTCACTATGAATGTAAGTGTAAAAGTATTAATATTATGCCATCAAGGAAAATGCTGAATTGCATGAGCATTTCAAGAACTGATCTTGTGATGTCAAAACCTAACTTCTGTTTCCAATGAGGATTTAGGAATCTGCTTCTCACTCTCACTTTTAAGTCACATGCCACAGTGACAATAAGGCTGTTGTGAAAACCACTCTGCTTAACCTACTTACTCAGTTTTCATGACCCCATGCAAAAGAAGGAGGGAGGTGGCAGCAAAGAATTTTAATATTTTAACATCATCATGGGGTATGTACTACAGGCAGAGTTTGAAATAAGCCATAATGTCCATGAGTAAGGAGATGAGTTTCAACTGCACTGTAGCAATGACAGAGTTGATATGTAAGATGCATCTTACTGTAAAGTTCAAGCAGAATGTCTCTTCCACATCTTCCCCAGGGTAATCTAAAAGCTGTTGAAGGCTCCTACATAACAGGTGGGGAAAGAAATGAGACCAAACAAAAATAATCAGAGATTCAGAAAGTTATACATCTAAAGGGGAAAAGAAATTCAGCAAAAGTAAACATCATACATCAGGGTAATAGGATTACAAAAGAGAATTGCTGAGTCTGAGTCACCTAAAGGGTTAATAAAAAATTACACCTCAAATAAAGAGATGCTTTGTTAGAAGCAGCAGAAATGCCAGTTCAAACAAATTATCAGTATAGTCCATGCCTACCTTGTACAAGGATCCCCTTTAATGATCCTGGTCTTAGTACAGAATTACATTTCTAGTTCTTAATGACTGCCAGATATTAATGCCATCACCACACAAAGGTCTGAGGGAGTGGAGGAAGAGAGGGTGGTAGATTGTATCTGTATGCCTGTCAAGTAGAAAATGCTTTTCTCCTATTCCTCAAAATCCCACTGCTGTCTTCTTAGCATTTTACCTCATTTATTGTTCAATACAGTTGTCACTTTGTGTTGATAAATCAGACAGCAACTCAGAAAAAAAAAGAGATGCCAGCAGTCAGACAGTAGGGTGTTAACCTCTCAGTGTCAGAGGGCACCAATAACCCCACACAATTAGGCAGAAAAGATTCAATATGCCATTTAGAAAAAGTCATTCCTTCATTCAGCTTACTTCTTTCTAGCATAGGATCAGGTCAGAGTTACACTGGTTCAGGGATGGGAGAGTTCACATCCTACACACAGTTCCCATCCTGGGCTATGCCATGAGACATGCAGCAGATGTGTCTGCTAACCCAAGCCTGGCTTGAGGGGAAATGCTCAGGCTAAGATCTGGTATCATGCATGCTACTACACAGTGGGAATACAGCTCCCCAACCCCATTTTCAAAGGAGTGTGGTAGGTATCTTTTGGCTGGGTTGGTATCTGGTTTCTGGGCATCAGAAATGTGGGTTACAGAGGTTAGAGCCTAAGCATATGGATCTGTGGGAGAGGAGAAGCCTTACATGAAATTTACCACCAGCTTATGTACTTCACTAGGATCACAGTCCCCCCAGTTCATCAGTGGCTTGAAAGGATTGGGCATTTCTTGTTCTCAGTTGGTCTCCTTTCCCAGAAAGGCTGCAAATTGTTTTTCATACCTTCCTTCTGTAGGGGATAGCTCCTTCAGATCCTCTAGGCAGGGCTTCACATTCAAGAGTTTTTTGTACAGGGCCAAGGGAAAGTGAAGATCTACCACTGTGAAGTTGTATATTGCAAGGCCGCATATGATGCCGATCAAGTGAAACCAGTTGTGTTCCACAAAACACTGCAAAACCACACCAAGAAATCCTTGTGAAACACTCTCACAGGTGCAATGCACAGTACCCTTCCCACACACACTAAGAAACCAGACCCTGCTTTTCCAGCTGGGACAAAACCACAGAGCTCCCATCAGGTCCCAGTCTGGTTGTGAATTCCTTGCGGGAGTCTGGCGTTTAGATGAAGATTCAGAAACTAATCCTTATGAATTTTGTAAGCCATGATTAGCTGAGGAAATAGCAACAGCTGCTTTCCACCTTAAATATATACCTTTTATTTCCTTTTTACACACCTCTGATTTTGAACATCAACAAAGCTTTCAGGTTTGCTGTCTATGTACTGCAAAAAAAGTGTTAACAGTTGTCTCCCTATCACCCATCCTGTTTTCTATTAGGAGCTTATGGATAAGCACAGAGCCACCCAGGCAAACACACCAGCATAGGTGTTGGTATACTGGCCTTCATTCCTTCACATAGTTACTCTCACACTGGCATGGCAGTCACAGACTGGCTACCTGTGTTTGATAAATGTTGTAAATACATGACTCATTTTCGGTGCTTAGGCTGTCATTATTATTAGTGTCAAAAGACCTGTTGTTTCTACAGTATTTAGGTGAGGAGTAACAGCTCTGCAATACTGTTTACAAGTTACAAAAGGCACTATGTAATTTCCTTCCTTGTAAAATGTAATTAATAAATTAAAAAGAACTCCCACCCAGGGCAGTTACACGTTAAAGGGACGACTGACAACATCATTTCCCCATCTTGCTGCCTACGAGGGTGAAGAAAAAAGGACATAAACCACCACCTTCTGCACAATCCTACCTGGTAGGAACAGAACTTGCACTCCACAGTGTTACAACCCCCACCAACTTTCACTACAAACCATGTTTCTTGCCATTTAAGAGCTTCCTGACACAAAGCATCAGCCCCTGAGGGTGACAGCGATGCACGACTAGAGTGAACTGCTTGCAGTTATGCCAACAGCAAGGGGAGCACAGAGTTCTAATGCCACTACAACCTAAAACTCTGGGTCTGTAAAACAGCACATGATTATCACATTTGTACCATAAAAAATGTATTAACTTTCATCTGATACTTAATACGAGTTTTATTATGGGATAAGACTAAACAGGAAGAGCCAATTCTTTAACAGGCACAATCCACCATTCTACTGAAGTTCATGGGCCTGTGCTAACTTACACTGACTGAAAACAAAGCTGACATTGTATCACAGGTGGAAAATGAGAGGAAGATTGTTTCTTTACCATAGTTTGCCACCAACTTTCTTGTCATTCAAATATCATTTCAACCTGCATGTCCAGAGGGCAAGGGCTTACCGTGTCTGAAAACCACAGCAGGTTTGACTCTGGGTAGTAAGTGAACATGCCATATATGGGGTTGAGGAGCTCTTTTAACAACAGGAGGAAAAATTCCTTTGTCACTCCTCCAGCGTCAACAGCTTCCTCACCATCAAAGATGACCTGTAGAAAAAGTAGGTCAGTAACAGGGAGGGATAGCTTAGACTGCATCAGGCATCTTTCTAACTGGGAGCTTCACAAAGCAGTCTGTCTAACGTGCCCAAACTCACTGCAACCCATGGGCCTGTTTCAGTGCTCTGCTTGCAGGGAGAGGAGAGAAAGGGAACAGAGGGTGGCAAATCAGATATTTTGAAAATGTTTAACTCCTTATGCAAATCATGAATAACCACCCACCCTCCCAACAGCCAAAGCAGCAACATCACAGCAGCTGCTGAATTTTGTAGCAACCTTTCAGAGACGCTGTAGGGCATGTTTTAAGTGGCCTGTTCCTGCAGAAAACAGAAACTGCATAATATCATAGAAACGTTTCTTCCTCTGTCCTTTACACAGTAGATACAGCAGGAAAAGAGAATAAGCCCCCTGCTTGCCATTCTTTAAACTGCCCACTGCCAAAACACATCAGGAGCTGGGGAGGAGAAAGACCCTCACATTCATCAGATCAAGTATCCCTGCGTTCTGTACCTATGGAGAAGCCACTGTACACTGGTGAAGTGTTAATGTGAGTGGCTGAAAGGCTGCAGAAATGCCACCTGGATCAGAGGTTGCTGAAGGTGTGGGTAAAACTTACTTACTTTAAGAGGCTTTTTCAAATCAATGTCTGAATGGATGCTCAACTCCCTTAAAGCATCACCAACTAAGTTACTCCTGCGAACATGAAGTACCAGGAAAGGGCTTCTGGCCAGCAGAGGCTCCAGGGTGAGAAGCATGAAGACATTCTGCAAATTTGCACCATTTATTGCAACCTGTAAATAAGAGAGGGGTGAAAAACAGCTGCTGCCCAGCTCCTTTCTTCCTATGGAAGGAAAACAGTAAACAACTATATGCCTGTGTTCCTTTCTTCTCTGCTCTCTTAGTGTGGTTTCCCTAGGGTACAAGGGTTACGTGCTCACTCCCACATGTGTGTGCCCATATGTCTGTGTCCCATCCCATGCCCCCCATTCCCCACACCAACACCTTTTGAGTCCACTGACCATTTCACCAAATCTGAGCAGAGATCAAATTCCTGAATATTTTTTGACAAGAGGCAGAAGGGCGGGGGAGTCAAGAAACTCAGGGTGAACACATCTTGACTAGAGTCAGAGTCCATGAAGGAAAGCAGCATATGTTACTAGCGTACCAGCTGAGAAGCCAGTTGACAACTGCTCCTGGCAAGGCACCAGGGAATCCATCACACACAATTCAAAGCTCCCAACTACATGGGTATTCTGGAGTCAGGTAAGGCACAAAGTCCAGTCAAAGCTTTTGCCACACATAGGACATTCATTCTAATCCACTGTCCATAGCAAATGGCAGGTTCCTATTTGTAAATTCAGTTAAAAAGTCCATTAAACTGGAGACAGAAATCCACTGGGAACTAGGCTTCATCCATTCCAGCACTTGCAGAAGTACTGGCTTCTCTGGCCTCTAAGTGGTTGTCTTCATAAAGATCCTACCTCTCAGGGCAACAAAACCTGTACCAGCCTGCTGTCCTGACAAGAGGACACACTGAGCAGCTGAAAACACATGCAAGAGGGTGAGAAAATGGAAGCAGAACATGACTTCAGCTTCTAAGTGTAGTTTAAGCAGCCACAGAAAAGCTCTGAGATGGTTGTTACACAGAAACAGCACTATGGCCACAAGTGACTGAAGTTTCCACCCTGAAGGAACCTGACAACCAAGACCCTCAGCAAAGTTGTTTCACAGAGAACAGGATTAGTCCCAAACCCCAGCTGCACTGAATGAAGGATCAGCACCCCCTGCTTTGCCCCTCTCAGGAGCCACCTGCCTGAGCAGGGTCTGGTGCTGGGAGGTTTACACTGGCACAGAGGGCAGCTGTCCTTGTCACAGCCAGGCTGTGAGCTGGCTTGGCTGCCACCTACAGGTAAGGGTGCTGGAGCTGAACTCCTCCTGTGAACACACTCCTGGAGAGCCTTGGGTCTGCACCCCTCACTGCAGATGTGTGGGTGAGCTGCTGACAACAGCTGCTGATTGCAACCCCTGTGTCAGACGTTGGCCTTCAACCCTCACTCCTGACAACCAATCCTCCTGCACCAGGTAGAAACTTGAAAAAGAGTGCTCACTTACCTGCAAGCCTGCCTCATTTTCCAGCCCTAAAGCTCCACTAACAGAGACTCCACCTCTTGGACTATCATAAACACCTAAGTACTCCTTCCCTATACAGTTTACATTTCCACCACATGCACATCTAGCAGTTCTGATGTTACCAAACATTTAGAAATGAAAGACAACAAGCACTGCCTCTGCAATATACAGGGCAAAGGGGTTCTCCAGCTGCTCTCCTGTCTCATGGAAATAATAAAGTGCTGCACACAGTAACTCCCAGTGAATGCTTCTCCTTGTAGGCACTTATGCAGAAGGCAGAGAAAAAGACAAGGGGTAGGAAAACTGGAAGAGAAGGATTACCTGCATCTGTAGTTCTGCATCTGTCTGTAACATCTTGGTCTTAGCCTGAGCATCAAAGATGAAAGGATATGAACAAAGTGTCACAGCATCCTGCAAGAAAGGCAGGCAGATGGGTTCCTATCTACAGCTTCCATGGGATTTCTTTAAATAAGGGTCATGAAAAACAATTTTCTTACCTGCATGATAGATGGTCTTACTTTCTGTGAAGGAAAGAAATAAAAATAAAAATCTTTTACTCGTGATTCTGTGTCTCACCTATTTTTTGGTCAGACTAGTTCAAAGGTGACACAAACATTTTTCTCCCCTGGGACATATTACCCAGTTTTTTTCCTCTTAAAGAAAAGCATGGGAACTTCCTTCTCAAGAAAATGCACAAATGTAAATTCAAAACTTGAATATCAAATGTTACTAAGAGGACTAACTGGCACAGAAGCCTCTGTTAGCCTGCCATAGGTGAAACTTATAAAGAGAACCAAAAAAACTACCTCCAAGGCAGAAACCACAGGAAATAACACGAGAGACCATAAGGCCACAACAGGACAATATAAGAGTACTTTACAATGCAAATGACTCCTCTCATTAGTCATATCAACACATTTTTGGCTATTTTTAAATATCGCCACGATATAAATGTGAGTCGGCATTTTCTTGTCCTGCTCTCTAAAAATAAGTACAGAGCAGCACTATTAAAATGATGGGAAGCAGGGGACACACCACACAGCTTTTAGAAAGCCCATGAAAACACACAAAAATTCTTGCTACAGTCAGGTTTTGCTCTTGCAGTGTATCCCTTGGAGGATGTTTTCTTGGTGTTTTCTCACACTTGAGGTTCCTTTCCTCACTAGAGTTAAACAGTCTCACTAGGTTCCTACACAGCATATTCCAGCCCTCAGTTTAGTTATCTCCTTTCTTACAGATGGGAAAGTGAGGCATAAAAGAGGTGAAGGGTCTTACCCAAGATCACCCAGCAGGTTACTGGAAGAGCCAGGAACAGAACCCACATCTCTTGAGTCTTGGTTCAGCCCCCTAGCCAGAACGCCACACTGCCTCCTCTTACAGAGCAACATTTTAAGATCACTGGCTACATTATTCACAATACCTGCCTAAACAGCAGAAGTAAAGGGTAAAAATTATAATTTTAGAATATAGGATTGGGCTCCTGAGGTCTCGATTACATTAAAAGGATCCAGTGACTGAATTAATCCCCTTGGGCAAGGATTGGATGAAATTTCACAGGAATAATCACAGAGATTGTTGAAAGCATTAGTTAAACATCATTAGCTCCAGCTCTTCTGACAGCCTTATTTTAACTCAACTTTGTCAAGTCACCAAGTACCCAAATCTGAGACTTAACATACAGATGCTCCTCTACTGAATACATTACAATCATTAAGGTTATTAAAAATACATATCTCCAACCAAAGACACACACATGGACAGTTAATTCATGACTATATGTAAAACCTCTTACCATTCCAGCCTGATGCAAGAACCACATGAGATAATCCTCCTGAATATCCACCAAGCTGGAAATCTCAGGTATATAAAACTTATCATATTCTATGTGTTTAACCTTCTGATTTACCTAGTGAGGGAAACAGATGTTTTTTAAAAAATTTATATAGTCAGCATTTTTCTTAGAACAAGCAGGTTTGCTTTCATAAAATCAGTTACAGGAGCTTGCAAGAACTGTATCCAGAAAATCTTGCCAAAACACATGGTTCCTTATGAAGAATTGAGACAAACCTCTTTCTTACCTGTTTTAGCTCCCTCTCCTCCTCACCCACACTACCCAGCACTTGATGCTTCTCCCAGAAAGCATCAAGCCACCCTCACTGCAGCAGGGTTGGACTAGATAACCTTCAAAGGTGCCTTCCAACCCAAAACATTCTATGATCAAGGGACAGGTATTTGTAGTGACACAGTCTGGGGGCTGAGCAGTAACACTCTATAATTTCTTCCTAGGGTTTGAGACAGGACCAAACAATCTTCAAGTATCATGAGTTCAGGAAAAAAACTAATATCCTCCCCACGTGGTATCTTGGTGGACAATGACACAGCTCAGAAGCCAGGGCCACGACCACTCTGCCCCTGCCAACTGGCAAACAGCACACAAGACTGAGTCACCTTGAGCCAACACGTGTCCAGCCTGTTCTCCTACCTTGTGGAGTTTCTCCAGAAGTCTGAGAGCAGCTGTAATGTAGCTACTGAACAGGACTGGGATCAACAGCGTCTTTCTTCCACTGAGGAGGTAAACCACTGCACCTTTATAGAGGTCCACTAGCCTGAGGAAATATCTTGGACACACTTGAGACCACCAGTTATCTGAAAAGCAGAGGAATATCAATATAAATCCAGAATTAAGGACCAGAATAACCCCTAAATAAGGGGTCACAGCTAAAAAAACAGGAAAACACACCTCAAGATTGTTTTGTAAAACTTTCCTATTTCTGTCTTAAATGTAGCAACAGGAAAGTGAGCAAATAGTCAGCTAGATACCAGAAACTGGAAAGCTCTTCCCTTTCCACTCTCATAGCATTACCCAGCCCCAATTCCTGATCAGTATGAGAGCCTGAATGCAAGGTTTTTCAACCTTCAGTTTGAGATACTGTTTCAAGTATCTTGCATTCAAGATACTTGTGGACAAACCATTGCCTCATGAGTTATAAGAAAGCAGTTTCCTGGGCAGTTCTCTGTAATACCACACACTTTTCTAGCAGGAGTCAGAGCATGTCTCCTGGCACATCTGCACTAAAGGTCTGAATGAATACTCCCTCTTCAGAACAGGTGATCTCTTTCTTGCCATGGACAGGCAACCCTTACCTCTCCTCTGAAGACTATTAGCTTCTTGCTAGAACCAAACCACCTGCAAAGTAGAAGCTGAAACCTGGGAAACCATCATATCAACTGTTAGAAACAAACACCAATTTATCCTCTCAAGTGCCAGCACAACAGATTCTGGTAGGCAAAAGTGTGAGAATTTCTGTGTGTGAACAATTGCACTGGACTGCTCTGAGTAGAGGAGGAAACCTGGTTCCAGAGCCTCTTTGAATAAAAACTTTAAAAAAAAAAATAAAATAAAAATCACTAAACTTCAAAATAACTTTCACTGGAGCAATGCTCCTGGAGGTCTAAAAGCATTACCTAGTGTTGTACACAGTAGCATGCATAAGACACCCATAAGAAAGAGAGTTAGATAACAAGAAAAGTAATAGCTTAGCAAACATGAGTAACAATCATTAAGCAGTTTATGTGCTGATTAGCTTAAAATGAGCTCCAAGGAAATAAAGGTAGCAGAAATTAGAAGATTCAGAAGTGGGAAAAGAGCTGAAGTGTTCAGCTTGGACAAGGATCACCCAATAGCTTTTCCTGCAACTTACACAGGACAAAGTAGCTTTATACTATATGTTGTATATTCTTGTATTTACCTTATACACAAAGGATATTCTAATGTGAACAGCATCTGATTAAGTTTAAAAGGATAAGAGAATTTGATCTTCATGATATGCAAACTCTATGTTCATACAGAGGGATACAAATTTATCTAGAACTGAGTCTCTGATTGCAGATAAACTAGATAAGCTAAATTAGATTAACCTCCCTAGCCATTGTTCTTGAAGGGATATTTTATATCTAAATTAAAATAATTCTTAACCTGAATTTTCTTTTTCTCATTTATTATCCACACTACCATAAACTTCATGTGTTTTTAATTATTGTAACTGAATTCCCAGAATGACACATTCTTCATTTCCTCATAGTTCATGTTTAAAATTCGAATTTTATGTTAATAATTATTTACATGGGAACATAGATTTTGGAGGGAGGATTCCTCCAGTCCTTTTGGTTCCTAGCTACTTTTCAGAGGCAACTGCTTTAGAACACTCAATGACAAATACCCAATTATCATTACAGACGTTGTTAACAGAATAGAAAAATTAAACCAACACAAAAATACAACTGTATTTTTACCTTTAACTGTATTTTAACCTGTTACCTGAAGGCAACACTATATCTTAGAAGGCAGCCTCTTACCAAGAACTTTGCTGGGGTTGGTATCTAGGCGCAGAATAGCCATTGCCAGAGGAAGTGTTAACGTGATATAATACTTGGAGTCTTGGAAGGGTGGGAATTCAGGGAGAATCAGATAAATCCTCATTGCCTCAACATCTGGGGGTGAGCTGGACAGCTGAGGAATCAAAAAACTTTCAAAGCTCTTCAGTATCTAGAGGAAAACAAGACAAAAGAAGACAATTTGTCACGGGTGACAGGAAATCTACAACACAGATGACATGAAAGAACTGATGAAATGGAGCACACTTGGAATGTGTGGACTTCACAGCTTTTGCTGATGAGCTCTTAAAAACATTCCATACAACAAGACTAAACTCTGATTTTTTTTCTCAAAACACACGAACATTTGGGCAGGCTTTTCCACTGCTGGCTCTTCTCATTAGAGTCACAACCCTGTTTTAATAAGGTGAACCAAGAGTAAAAAAAAAGCTACAAAAATTACAGCTAAAAAATGGCATGGGGAACACACATCATTTTACCCCACAGCTCTGCATTGGTGAAAGAAATACCAGAGTTAGAATAGACTATATAACCATAAATCCTGACAGGCAATAAATGAGCATGTGGTCATTATTTACAAGTATAATGTACACACAATTAATTTCAGCAGCCATTTCAACTATCAAATGCCATGATATAAAACTTTTTTAAAAACAACCCTCAGAGACACATTCCAAGAAGGTGAAAATCAGCCCAGGTCAACGGAGAAGTATCCACTGATACCATGAAGGATATGGCCTGCAGATTTGCAATACAAGCCTTCCCAAAAAAAGCTGTTGTTACTCACATGTTACAGAGGGACAAAGCTTTTATTTGCCCTCTGAATACCCAAAACCCCAGAAGTGCAATACCTGGTCTAGGAGAATGGAGTGCTGAGAGTTCATCAGCTTCTCAAACAGCACTCTGGTGGAGTTCAGATCAATTCCTGGGATCTTTGGACTGGTTTTAAAATGTTCATCGATTCTTTGAAAAAAATCCCAGACAGACAGGTATAAGTTTAAGGAAGAGACACCATTACCTGTGTACTGGCTTGGTCTGAGAGCAAACAGTGGAGAAATGACCTCTAGGGAATCGATCAGACTAGAAAAAAGCAGAAGATGGAATCTTCTTGCTCAAGACAAGATGGACAGCTCTCCTTTCTGAACTCTTCTGGGCCTTGGTTAGGGTTGGGATTCTTCCAGAGAAACATTTTATCAGAGTCTTTGATTTCCCCAGGACTCCTTCAGTGACCAAAGAGCCTGCCTAGACCAAGCTGCTTAAAAACCTATAAAATAGGTATCTATCATATGTACCAGGATCTTCTGTGTTGTCTTCATATACAGTAGTTTATAGCAAAATCTGTTTAATCACACACTCCCAGTAAGAAAGGTGATGCATAAGACACTGACTGCTATAAAAGGGGACAACAGATGAAAGTTTGCAAAAGAAAACAGGGGAAGATAATCAAAGCAGCTTTTTTGGCAATTCCACTCTCCAATTTTCTAAAACTAAACAGTGACCACAATCAAACCACAGTGCAGCTCACAGTCTTCACATGGTTTTTAGGTGTAACAAACATATGCTGTCTTTTCTGCTGTGCTTGAAAGGCTGTAGTTTACTCAGGCTGTGTAAGAGTGATAATGGTCCAGCAGGTAATGCAAGCTCAGCATCCAGAGCACGATGAGCAGAGGCTCTCAGCACCACTGTCTGCAATAAAGCTGCACATATAACCTTGCAGTTGCCAGCAGAAAAAGGTCATTGCTACAGTTCCACTGATCTCAAGGATTTCCCAAAACTGTCACTTCTCAAGTGAGCCTGTGCTGTTCCAGACACTGAAAGAAAAGGTGGCTATTAAGGACAGGATGCATTTGTCAGTTTGCTGGTGTGACTAAATGACTCAAGAAGTTAAAAGGCTGTTTCCATAACAGCACAGGCACTGGCCTGGGAACAGCTCCTCAGAGTCACACTGCAGGACAGAGTGGTTCAGGCTGTGATGTGCAGAAGCAGCATGCCCAGCCACACAACCCTGGGAAAGCTGCTTTTCCATCTAACCCCGTGCACCACAATGCTGTACTGCAAGCAGGCCTCCATGGTATTAAGGTACTGGAAGGATAAATTAGGGTATTTCCTTCTCTCAAGTCCACTGTAGGATGAGGCTCTATATATAAAGGCACATGGTTAAATACAGCCTCACTTCAGTATGCCATGGCATCAAATTTTATTCTGCATTTTGTCAAAGATTTTCTGTAAAAGTCAAGTCCTGCACCAGCCAAGACATCACTGAGGTGGAAGGAGAACTGCACTGGAGTGATAGTCATAAATACCACTCATTTCCACATCCAGAGGAGATGTGGGACTATTTACAGTGACTCATCAACTTGGACACCCCAAGAAGTGTTTTAAACCAGCACGACGACTCTCCTGATGCAGTAACACACTGCCTTGTCACAACACTACAGAACAAACTCTTGGACAAGTGGAAAACCACAAGAATAATGAGTAAATTGTTTTCTTTTTCAAGTTGCTCTTTGAAAATATTACTCAAAGATTACTCAGAGGAACTAAACTTTCCTTCACCTAGTTACAGGTCATTTACTCATCACGCTACCATAAAAAAATTCTCCTCCTCTTCATCTTATGCTGTTACCTCCCCAACATTTACATACACAGCCAACACAATCCTTCTCAACCCACAGCCTTTGACTCAGCTATGCATATTACACCCTTGTCACCACCTATCGTTGGTTACAGCCATTTGAATTCCTGCTTTTATAAGCAGGAGCACAAAACTTTCCACAACTGATGTCACGTAAAAGGAAAGTGCTTCCAGGCTGCCCTAGATGTATTTTTCATGAGCTGCCTGTGTTGAAGCATATCTCCATGCACACCAGCCCCTACCAGCTAGCTCAGCTGGGTAAGAGACTACTCAGATAGCTAGCATCACTCATTTTCCTTAAAGTTGCATTCCTATCCCTCTCTTTTAAAGATGTTGATATCCCTTTCATAAAGACAAGTAACAGTTGTGACCACTCCAAGGAACCTGTGCCACGTACAGTACACTCACCATACACCTTCTTAGACTATTTGCCTTCTTTACCCAGCTCTGACCACCCACCTCTTTAGTGGACACTCTCTGCCCCCGTCTCCTGTCTGATCAGAAAAATCAAATCCCACTGCAGCAGTTAGTGGAGTAAAGGGATTCCAGCCTGCCTCAAGGGAAAGCCACACTTCTGTAAATTTGCCACTTACTTCTTCTCCAAGAAGCTCCCATTCCAGCAGGCAGCCGACGACAGTATCTGAACAACATTACTGTTTGCAGCAGGAAGAAAAAACAGAGATAGACATTATGAACAGATGTCCCAGCAAACCTCTGCAGCTCTCCTCCCTTCCTTCTATGGGAAACAATGCCAGGATCACCCCTTCAGAGGCACAGAGGCCAAGCAGTTTGTTCTGCATCATAACCATAACACCCAAAAGGAGGGCAGTTAGCACTGCCTCCCCTCCACCTGTTCTGCCCTTCTCGTAGCAGGCACACGGGGGAGGAATTCAATCAGTCTCTTCACAAGTTGTTGCTGCTCTTCACAAACTCTACGCACGCAACGAAGGACAACTTCAAAATCCATTTCCCACCCACCATTTGCAACGTTCTGTGGTGGCCTCAAATTCCTCTGCTTTTGCTGAGAAGCTCTAACCTGGCAGCCTTGTGACTGGCAGCTGTCTTCCTCTTGGAAACGACCAAGAACCACACTTGAAAAGGCTGCTGTATTTCAAGTGAAAGCGTGGCACAGAAGCCAACAAAATTATTTAAATAAAACTTGCAACAAAAGGCTTGTCCAGTGCCACAATACCTACTTGACAGAATTAGAACTGTTCTTTTCTAAAAGCTTTTGCCTCCAGACATCTATAGTTTCATCATTTATTAAACAGGTGTAACGTGTTTCATTTATGGTCCGGAAATCATCAGCAGGCAAGGAATTCTGCAAGAAGATACAGATTTCAGCAAAGACAAGGCTTGTAAAACAATTCCTTCTTATCCACAATCTCTATTTTCTATATAAAACTGATTGCTTCCTTCATGTGGTCTCTGAACAGGTTTGGTTAGGACACTGTGGCATTACTCACAAGTCCGAAAGGAAAGGCATGGGAAGGTATGGGAGAAAAACCAACACCATCACCACACACTTTTTTTAAAAGAGAAAAATAAAAAAAAAGCACAATATTATTTCCTTACATGTACCAAGCCCTCTATAAATACCATCACATGTAACTACAGGCCTAGTACATTTATTCTAGATATGTTTCCATGCCTCAAAAGTGCATGGCAAACACTTCTTGAAAGAAATAAGATGACAGAAGCAGAAAAATCAATTCAGCATTCAGCCCTCCATACTGTGTACCCTGACAAAATCCCAGTGTGTGTGGTTCACAGCCCTGCACTCCAATCACACAGACCCCAGTGGCTCAGGAGGAAAGCAGCCTCTCCCTTCCAGCCTTCAGGGGAGATTGGACTCCCCTCCCTGCTGATCAAACTGAAATCTGTGTCTTCCCCATGGCTCTTCCATGTGCCTCTAAAGGAAGGCAATTTTCAGCCATTCCTAAAAACTTGTAGATCCTGTAACAACTGTCATCGTTGGTAAGGCTTGTAAGGCAGAATTGACTCCAAGTAACACTTTCTTTTTGGGAGATATTGCCAAAACCAAAAGATGCACTGTGAGGACTGGGACAAGGGAGCAGACTTGAGAAGATACTTTATTTGTTTTACCTCATGTGTGGAGCAAAGCACAAATGTTTGGTCTCCTCCAGAGAAGATATGTTTAACAATGTGATATTTACAGGCATCTGTTGAAGAAAGAGATACAGTTGTATTAGAGGTTGATAAATGCAAGTTCCTACTCCCACATTCACACTGCCAGTGTCTCAGCTTTTATATACACTGTAAGGATCACCTAGGCCCCTTGAAGGTCAGGCTGAAACCACGTGGAACTCAAGCACTGCAGCACTTTCATGAGATACACAGTGCCTGGCAGAAGGTAAAAGCTGTAAGTTCTAAGCTGCAATGGGACTTTTAAAGAGAAACCAAAGCCCTGGGAAATCAGTATTAGTACTATTTCATGAAGGCTCAACACCACTGAAAGTTGAGCTTTGCCATGAAAAGAGAAAGGGAGAGGGCATACACTAACAGAGAGAGCAAGAAGTCACCCAGTAATGCCCACAGTGCATTTGGGACAGGAGGATGGGTTTCTCTCACTATTTCAAGAACTTTTACAGAACAATGTAAAAATGTCTTTAGACAGCCATGGGTGAAACAAAATTATTTATGTCCATCTGTGACTGTAAATTGCTCACAGTACATACCAGGTTTCCCTGAGAGTTGCCCATTGTGAGCTGCCCAGTAACCCTTGACAGGAGAGGGACACTTAACATTGCAAGTGTGCCCCGTTCCCAGCTGGCCTCTTGTTCCACAGCCAAATGCATAGATCATTCCTGAAGAAGGCACAAAGGCTAAAGTGTGATGTCTGTAACAGAGATGGGTACAAAAGTTTGGGCCTTGTTTAACAATTGAAAGAAAAAAAAACAAATGCAGGCTAAAAGTTCTTCTCTCTTCCCCTTGGCCAGAAGCTGGTGCAAAGCTGCATCTTCACACTTGCACCAGTGCTCAGTTTTTGCCACGTGATGGCACTGGTT
Organism: Merops nubicus; assembly: GCF_000691845.1. NCBI lineage: Eukaryota > Metazoa > Chordata > Aves > Coraciiformes > Meropidae > Merops > Merops nubicus. The sequence continues at coordinate 47,026 of NW_008611390.1, forward strand.
TATAGGATGGAGTTCTTCAGGTGGAAGTGACAAAAAGCAGCTTGTGCCAACATACAGCTGGTATCAGGCTTACAGGCAGAATTAGCTTAGTCATTTGCTAAGCCTATATGGATCAAAAGGCAACAACACAGCAACTGTGTTCCTCTCTTCATCAAAGAGACTGGAAACTTGTGACCAAAGGTGCTGCTGCTCTAAAGTCTTGCTAAATTATTACGATAGAAAGGCATCTTTTTACCTGGTTGCAGCACAGGGAAAAACCTCAATTACAATCAACCCCTTTCAGAGGGCCTTAAAATTCTCATTGGAAATAAAATTTAAATTAACTTAGTTTTGACACATAGGCTGCAGAAGCAAGACTGTTCCCACTATTTACAAGACTCAGTGTCAGCATTAACCTCCACCAAAGAGAGCTTCTGACTGCACACAGGACTCACCTGCCACAAGCAATCTGGGATACTTCACTGCCCATGAGCTCCAGAACTCTTCGGGGGTTCACTTCATCATTCATGGAGTCATGTCCCAGTTGCCCGCAGGAACCTGCACCGAACGTGAACACCCCTCCACTCTGTTAGCAAATCAAACAGCATATTCTCCATTTAGGGACCCATAACCCAGCAGTATCTCTCTGACTCCAGTTTCAGAATATGAGACCAAGACTGGGCAGACACTGCTGGGAATTTCCAAAGGATTTAGAAAAGAGACTTGGGTTCTGCCAGCGTGGCTTCCAAATAATCTTGCCACCCATCAGGGGCTAACGGAATTAGCTTTAAGTATGTCTACATCAGACCAGCTTCCCCCCACCATCATCTCCAGATGAGTCTGAAATCCCAGCAGGTTTAAGTATGGTTGAGTAGTGCCCACTTGCACAATACTTTACACCAATCTCTGTCGGCTGCTGATTTGACTATGATCTGTTTCTTTGAAAAGAGCTTCTACAGAAATGATCTTCTACAACAGTATTTTTCCCCCAGGAATCTCAAAGCCAGCCATTTAATTCATTTTACAGTGGAAAACACTGAGACAACAAAGGAGGAAACAACACCTAGGAAGTGGGAGAGGCAAGAGCTGAGCAGTGATCTTCCAAATCCTAGCCCTGTCCTCTGTCCACTAAACTACACACCACTTGGGAACAGCAGGTTTGGAACTGGAAACCTCCTGTAAATGCTGTGAGTGATTACTAATGTTTCACTAAAACACCCATTCAATATCACTCTTTATCCTCCAACGAAACACTACTTTTTATCCCTCTGGATGTACGTTTGTTTGTTTGTTTTTTTTCTCAAAACTAATTTCTCTGAGCAGTTCACCTGACCTGTACTATTCATTGTCATAGATTACTAACATCTTCATCTTCAAAACTGCAATGGATCATGTTGGCCATGAACCTAAAAGACTAAATTTCCCACTTAGTTTCTTCTACTGAGGTGAGATGGAATACAGTTAAATCCACCTGTTCTTTTCTTCCATTACCCAAGAAACTAATGTAAAACCATCAAGCCAGACAGCAGCCAGGGTCCCCAAATTAGCATCTTTACCTTTGTCAGAACTGCTGTGTGTTCCTCTCCACAGCTGATGTAAACAACCTTCTGAGACCTCAACAGCTTCACGTGACAAGGGGATTCTCGGTCTGCATGGAAGACAAAGCAAATAAAGGAACTGGTTCATAAACACAAACCTAAATGTCTGGGAAAAGCAGTGGCAGTTTGATTTTCAGATGTGCTCTACGTGCACAATAGAAGCTTTAACAACTATGGGGGGAATGAAACCCAAGTCAGTGAGTACTTTGCTGCTGCTTTCTCTCTCCAATTTTTAAAAGATTTGTTCTGGCTCAAAGAAAATGGTTTAGAACAAGCGTGCAGATATTGAGAATCTTGTATAAACTCAACATGAATTTGCAGTTTGAGAAGTACAAGTGTAGCTTAGCTACACCCACCTTCAGCCTCATGCTCCATTCCAGACTCCTCACTGACTGCTGCAAACATTTTTTTTCCAAAACCTTGCTTAGACCTTTACCACAGAGAACAATCCTGACGTGTGGGAGATGCCAGCACAACACACATGGTGAGCTGAATCCCAGGCTGTATGTGAATGCCTAGCCCTCCTCTAGTCATCCTTTAAGATCCTCCTCCTTGTAAAGGCTAATCACTGCCAACCATTAAATGATGTTTTCCTCCTTCACTCTGACATTTAATCACTAAAAGTGGGTCTCCTGAGGATGAATACACTAAGAAAGGTTACATGTTTTACTGATGTAAAAATAAAAGCTAAGCATTTCAAGGACCAGCAGGCACCCCAAAACAGTTAGATATTAAGGGGAGCAGCTGTTTACTTCACACCAACAAAAAAAAAAAATCAGGTTCCTACCTATAGAAGTTGTCCATTTTTTTAAGACTCTCAACCAAGGATTTGACTGGTGTTTTTTTCTGGGTAGTGAAAGGAAAATGGTCACGTTTTCATGGATTTAGAAATCAGAGAAGATTTTCCATTTATTTTGGTCTGTATTTTAGCACTCTGATCTTTATTTTGACAGGGATGACACTTCTTATCTCTACAGCATAATTGTTCAAAGAAGTGGTGCAGAATACTCCCTTTGTAGACTTTGCTGTTCACGTTCACTAAGCATAATTCACACTGTCTTATCGAGATCCACTTACCATAAATATCATGTATTTACTACAGTGCCATGTATCAAAGTGTAAGCAGAGTACAATCCCTGGTCAACACAGCCCCACAAGCAGGTTCATTTAACATTAGCCCCATGTCAAAGCAATCCCCTGACATAAAAACTGCAGATTTGTTGAAATTAGAAGCGTTTATCTTAAAGTTTACACAGAAAGAACATGGCTGCTCTTACACCAGATCAGCTCTAGCTCACATACAGTACAATACAATAGACCTGGAGCATTTTTGAGAGAACACAAGATATCTTACTAGTCTTACAACTGTGTTTCATATTTCTAATGGCATAAAGCAAGATGAAACGATGTCTAGATGTTTAAAGCTACTCGGCAACTACGCAGAGAATGCTAAAGATGTTGATCTGAAGCTCCAAAGAAAATCTTCCACTCACTTGCTTTTGCAAAAAGTTAAGAACATGTTAACAAGCAGAGAAGATCTGGACTTCTCAGACTAGTGGTGATGTCATATCCACTCTTCAGACTCATTTATAAACCTATCTTCAAGTTTGTTGAGGGCAAGGCTTCACTGAATACGGCCACCTGAAAAAACTGGCATTGGCCTTGTGTGTCTAGAAAATTGTGCAAAAAATCAGACAACATTTTACAGAAGTGAGGTACTCTGTGCTGCAATCATTTTGTCACATACAGGGGTCACCAGTCAAACACATGTTGGCAAACAAGAGGATGGGTTCAGCCTGCTGTTCTGCAGGGAGAGCCTTTGCTTCACACCAAGCAAAACATGGACAAAGCGGTTTTGAGAGGAGGAAGATGCCTTCCTTCAGTGCCTGAATGCTGACACTCATATCTGAAAGACCTTTCTTTTTTACTTCCCTCTAACACTTCCACAAACATTCACAAGGGAAAGAAGTGTTTCTGTTCCCACTAAGTTCAGAAAGCCTGTAAAGTCCATCAGAGACTGTCCCTCTTCCCTCTCCTCGCAAGAGGAGTTGCTGAAGGTTACATATTAGCTCAGTAAAAATATACTGTCAGTGTGAAAAAAGACATTAAGCAAAAAAAGTCCATCCTTCTTTCACCTAGGAGTGTAATTTGAATACCTCGTTCATCACTTAGTCCCAGCTGTCCTGAGCTGTTCTTCCCCCAGCCAAACACAGCTCCTGAGAGAGAGAGGGCAAAACTGTGGGCTCCACCTGCAGCAACCTGAGCCAAAGGGATCCCATCAAGAGACTTGACACGTTGTGGACTGGCTTGGGAAGGACATTCTTTGCCCAAGCCCAGCTGACCATAGCTGTTCTGCCCCCATGTGAAGAACTGGCCATCTGAAACAAGGGAAGAAAGAGAATGGTAAGTGAAAACTGGTCAACAGAAAAGTAAGGTCGCCAAAACAAAGCAAGAACTGGTGCTGAGTGTTTTGCTCCCACCCAAGTCTCAAGAAGGAAAAATCAAGCAAGACATTCTTTGCTAAAATAAAAGCACAGTCTAAAGCCACCAGGGAAATAAACAGACATGCAACTAAGTGCAAAATACAACATCAGACTCCCGTGACTTAAAGAGCATAACAAAGAACAGTCCAAATGTTGCATACATTAGAGGAATAGCTACGGATAATTTCAACACAAAGAAATTAACTATATACATTTTTCTACACCAGGATGGAAAACTTTAAAGCACTGCTGCCATTATTGCCCAGTGAGACAGTGAGTGGCCTGTGTGTAATGTTTTCTTTCTTGATGGTATTGGCAAAGCCCTTCTTCAATATTCATGGTGCCCGATCCATTTTACAGTCTCCTATTTAGCCTGAAAGCAGCTGGGACAGGGAGGTCCTTGGTTTAATATGCAGAAATATATAACCTTGGACACCATGCTAAATAACAGCACAAATCTTGGTAATAAACAACAAATGTTACAGTACCTGCTGCCAAAGCCAGGCAATGCCAATTTCCACAGGAAACCTGCAGTATGGTCTGTTGGTTCAATTTCTTTATCAACCTAAAGAAAACAACACTATTTTAGAATAATTGTCCATAAACATAGTATCACCTTAGGTCAAATTGATGGTTGCCATTCAGCTCCTTGTTCTGCACTTACACACACCCTATGGTTTTGAGACTGAAGAACAGAGTCTTGATGGTGATACAGCACCATACATAACAGACACAGATCTGTGAAGACCTTTAGATGCTTGACTACTAACTCCAACTACGCTTCCTGCTATAACACTGAATCCAGCCATCCAAAAATGGTGAAAATAATTGGTTCTTAATGTGTCTCTCACTATCCTTTTTCAGGCATTGACATTTTTAATGCTTTTAGAGGCCTAGCAGTTCCTGTGAGTTACAGCACCAAAACCTCCTCAGTGCTTTGCACAGTGAATAACATGTCAGAGGTTCAAGTTATTTCACAGAAATGTTATTTCTAAAATGGCACTATCACACTGACATGTGAGCCTGCCTCTGTTATACTAGAGGCAACTGCAAGTTAAGAACTGTCTTCCCACAGAACCCTTCAGCTCAAATATTAATGACTTGTGACTTCCTTTCTCTTCCTTCCTCATACACCTCATTGCTCTGTGCAAAACAGAACAGCATTTTTCACGGACAAATCCCAGCACGCTCTGATTGTCTTCTTGCTACCCCAAGCACATTGAAGTGCTGGGGTTAAAACTCCAGCCCTGGATGAGGGTTGGCATATGGATAATGTCCACAACCAGGCAAGAAAGACCCTCCTGACTGGTTTTCGCCCACGGTCAGGCCAGCCTTGGGTGGGAACTGATTAGGAGATCACCACCAGGTGCCCTCACCTTCCACATTAACTTGGAGGTGGGTCAAGAAGCCACCTCTGTAAGAGCTGACTCTGCTTGCAGTGGAGTTGGGAGGCTGGTTCTAGAAAAGGCTCCCTGACTCTCCATAGGAAGTGGAGTTTCCAGGATGTCACAACAAGAACATGAATGTCTCTCTGGGAAAATTCTACATAATCGGACTGATCACCTGGGTCCTTCCACCTCCCATGGCATGGCTCCTGACCCAGCTCACTCCCTTCTTCACATCCTTCACAGTGAGGGAGTGTGTTAATTTATTCCTCCCTCCACCGGTCCGGCACGTTGGATTGTTTGTGTATGATTTAAGAGCAGAGGGAGGACTTTAGTTGCTGGTTTGCCCATTAATGATAATATCCTTCCTAGCTGGGCAAGCAGTCAGTAGAAGGCACACATAGACAGAACACATGTCCTGCCCAAACCTCCTGAGGACTTCTCAGAGTCCCAGGAAGCCCTCAGGGAGCACCAGCACAGTCTGGAAAAAGAACAGGAATCATCCTTACATCCCTATGGGAGAAGTTCCCAACTACTGCCCCTCTGACTGAAAGCAATGCTCCCAACTGACTCCCCCCTGGGAGCTGAGCAACGCTCGATGCATCACCTCCAAGAATCATAGAATCATAGGGGTTGGAAGGGACCTCGAAAGATCATCTAGTCCACCCCCCCTGCCAGAGCAGGACCACCTAGAGTACATCACACAGGAAGGCGTCCAGGCGGGTTTTGAATGACTCCAGTGAAGGAGACTCCACAACCTCTCTGGGCAGCCTGTTCCAGTGCTCTGTCACCCTCACAGTGAAAAAATTTTTCCTGATATTCACCTTGAACCTCCTATGCTCCAATTTGCACCCATTACCCCTTGTCCTATCATAGGTCATCACTGAAAAAAGCTTAATCCCATCTTCCTGACACTCACCCTTTACATATTTGTAAACATTGATGAGGTCACCCCTCAGTCTCCTTTTCTCCAGGCTAAAGAGACCCAGCTCCCTCAGCCTTTCCTCATAAGGGAGATGCTCCACTCCCCTAATCATCTTTGTAGCCCTAAGAAGCCGCCCGAGGAAACTTGAACCTGTTCAGCTTTTACCTTGGTACCGTCACGGCATCCTCGATCGTGGTGAGGCCCAGCTGTCCGTCGCTGCCGGCGCCCCAGGAGAAGAGCTGGCCCTGCTCACTGAGCGCCACGCTGTGAGACTCCCCGCAGGCCACGTGCACGATGTGCTGCCCGGCCAGCGCCCCGATGTGCTCTGGGGAAAACCAAACACCGCTCTGGTCACCCACCGCCCTCAGCCCACAGCCACGCGCGGCCCGCGGCTCTGGGCAAAGCTGCCTGCACAGCCAGTCAGATGGGCCCACGAGTCCCCGTTGAGTTCTGAAACACTTCCTACAAGAGCAAAGCACCAGGGTTTACTGACAACATGCAGCTGACGAGCTGCTCTGATGACCTGCAGGCCTGGCTTTCAGAGAAAGGCAGGTACACGTCCCCAGGCACAACCACAGCCTACATGCCAACAGCCTCACAGATACAGGGAAATTTGGTTATTTAGGAACAACCAGACTTCTCAGATTTGAGGTCTTCTCACTCAGTTTTGATGTGGGGATCAGCCAAGACCCTGCAAAACATTTGATCTTCCACAGCTCTTGAAGGCAAGTCACCCACGAAGCTCATCAACCAATCCACCCCTAGCTTTATTGCTTGATGCATGAAAGGCTACACGTTACAACATCCTCTGTGCTAAGCTTGGAACAGGCCTGCACCACTGTCAAACACAGGCCTGCACCACTGTCAAACACAGGCCTGCACCGCTGTCAAACACAGGCCTGCACCACTGTCAAACACAGGCCTGCACCGCTGTCAAACACAGGCCTGCACCGCTGTCAAACACAGGCCTGCACCACTGTCAAACACTCATTTAAAAAGTCCATAAAAAGGAAGAAAAGCAAGAAGGCCTTATGAAGGAATAAAAAAGGAAAAAAAAATTACTCAATCATCTGGAAGACGACCCACAATTGACTCTTCATTATGACATCACATTAGTCAATGGAAGTAGGTTTGACAACTACTCTTACAACATCATCAACCAAATCCTACTCATTACACAGAGTTTCTACAAATGGACATGAAAAAGTCTTATTTTGCAAGATAACGTTGACGATGTCATACATCTGATGGAAAAACTCCCCACAAGCCAGACAGAAGCAAAACTGGTTTTCTTTTTTTCCTTTCCCACATAAATACAAATGTTTCAGGTGTATGAAGAAAGATTTCACCCTGTAAGCTGCAAGGCAAAGGTCAGTTTTATTGAAGTCACACTTGCCTGTGACATGAGGGAGAGCTTGTCATTCCATGAAAATGATACCCCACATCAAGGGCATCCAGAAATCATTAAGACATTTAGCACCAAAAGCTGCATATCGATCCATCTAAATGTCTTAAATTAAATTAATAAGAAGGCACTTGTAGGAGGGCTTGCTTTCTAAGTCTGGGAGACAGAAAATGAGAAGGAGAAGGATCCCTCATGGATGTTATGGAAGAAAAAGGTGACAATTATTTAACTACATATTCTAACAGACTAAAATGCTACCTGATGTGCTTCCTTTCACTTGAAATAATTAATGGCAAGGGAGGTGCAGTTTACAAGTAATAAGCACACAAACATCTAGGAGGGCTTGAGGACTGGGCCTGCCTGCTGCCTGGTCATCCTTTAGCCCCGCCATCTAATAACACCCTTTGTCCTGCAGCTCTTTCCAGCAGGACTAAGCACACTCAGTCCCATTGCCAACCCTACAGAAAGACACCAAGAGGTTTTACTCAATTTACACGTCCAGTTTCCATGCTTAGGCCCATAAGCTCCTAACTAGCACTGCTTGGCAGCCTGTGAGCCCTAACAACCAGCAGCTGCTCGAGCTGGCCAAGGTCAATCACAAACAGACAAGGTATCTCAACAGCACATGTGGCTATGGCCTCTTCCTCTCAGTCAGCCAACAAGCCAAAAAAACAAAAAATGCCTGCTGCAATGTGCCTGACACACCACCTAAGTTCAGCCAAGTGTGTTTCTGTACTAGGACTGGAAGGTCCAAAACTAAAGCTCCTGCGGAGAGGATCCTACCATCAAAAGAAGAGGGGGAGTGAAGCCATCCTCATCTCCACAGGAAATCCTGTTTGATTCATGAACCCATCACTTTGCCATAAGCTTGCTGGCCAGGGTGCACCAAGTGTGGTCATTATTTAAGACTGATTCTGCTCTTAAAACTGGTCACAAACTCAGGAGCCTGACCTTCTTCCAAAGCTGTTCCCTGCACACTGCCAAACGCTCCAGCAGATAACGTGAGTCTGACAAACAACATACGTGGACAATATGAGAGGCCAGGGCATCCAGATCACAGACTGCTCTGCTACCTGCAGGCATGACTGAGCTCATTTCTTCCCTGGCAAAGCAGAATTTGCCACAGTAACTATACAAGTCTCATTTGCTGTGGAAGGACTACTGTGGGCTACTCAGGAGCCATTGGAGCACTTTAAGGAGGTGACAGAAGACTCCAGTGACCAAAAATCAGCAAGAGGAGCTAAGGGAGGAGGGACTCTGACCACAGCAGTAGTACAACTGGAGAAGAAGTGCCTTGAGTTATCAGGAGGCTGTGACAAGGACTATGTAGCAAGGACTGCACACGCTGGGACACAGAGAGTACATCCAACAGATTTAGAAATCCAGAGTGGTTGCTTCAGTCCCCACAGACTCCATCTTATGTTTAATTTGGCAACACAAACCTGACCTCCCTCTATGTGCCATCCCAGCGGACTAATACCAGCTCGTTTTGAAAGGCTGCCCTGTGTCACTGAAAGCCTCCAGTGACTGTACTGCTCACCCAAGAAGCAGACTGAAGCTTCACCTGGACTCACTGGACAACCACAGACAAAAAAACACACGCCAGTCTTAGAGCTGAAGATCTCTGCCTTCAGAAACATAAACATATCACCCATCTCACCGCAGTCCATTCCTAAGACCCCATCAATTGCAGCTTGCCTGCAAAGTCACAAGGAACTGTAAAAGCCAAACAGCTTAAGTTTTACATGCTCACATACATCTCTTTCCAGAGCTGGAAAAAAAAAACAGCCTTCTCCTGGGGGCACAGATTGCTCAGGCAGTCCAGCAAGGGTCCTAGAGTTCACTGTCAGGCTTGCCAAGCCACCAAATGTACCATCTCCCTGCTAATGTGGGTAGTATTATCAAAAACATCTGATAATTGTTTCCTTCTTGCCCTCCTGCCCCTTCCTCAGATCAAAATATGAGGTGTTTCAGTGGTTGGTATACATTTGTTGTAACTTCCAGAGCATCACAACACCATTATTCATTCCTTAGGAAAGCTGCATCATTACACTGAGATGAAGGGTGCAAATGGTGAAGTTTATTTTTAGTAATGTCTTCAGTAAATGATGAATAAAACCAGCCAAACAGAGCTTAATAGGCACAATTATATACAAAGCTAAGCAGAACAAAACCTTGAAAGCAAGAGAGAAGAGCTGAAGGAGTTATGCAATACAGCATCTCAACATGTCATAAAGCTTTCAAAAAACAAAACAAAACAACGGATTCCAGGAAGTACACACTGACCCAATCTTTCCTTTCTGAAGCCATCAGCTGCCTCAAAATGGCACCAATGCTTGCAAATCATTTATCAGTTCTTCATATCTAGTGGAGTTCCAATTTTCATTTCTCTTCTGTCCACTGACTCATGGATCTCAACACAGACATATCAAGGTTTGACTTCTTACAGTCTTAACCATGTTAGATCTTTTCATCAAATAGACATTGGAACAAAGAATGAGATCCAGTCAAAACGCCTTCAGGACAGTAATTCCCTAAATGGTGTCAGGCCTGGTTCTCAGGACTGTTCTTGTATTTTCTTGCCTGTTTATGGTTCACTGGGACACTCCAGCAAATGTGCGACATGTTTCCATAACTCATCTTTCTGAGAGTCAGCTCATTTACCTTAAAGGTTTGGAAATGGCAGTAAAGCTGAGCCAAGAATGAAAATCCTTTAAAAGCCCACCTTCAGTCCATAGCTTTGCTATTAACAAAACAGGGCTTATACTTTGTCCCCTCAGTGCTGGAGAGCTCTACATCTTCAGCGTCTGCAAGTGCTGGAAGCACAAAGCACTCACTGATTAACTGCATGGACCATCAATGATTAATTAGCTTTCCTACTTCTAGTAATTTTATCAGAGACTTGGTACACCCTTTGTGTGTATAGCTTCCAGCTGCTCACAACACAGGCTTTTGCTAGAGCACGCAGCAAAATCCTTCAGCCATATGTGTACCAGGATGTACATGAACGGCACCAGATGGCTTCTACTGTCTGCAAACCACACAGTGAAACCATCAGCCCCAAGGTTACACCTTCAGTGGCAAGATCCCAATTCCTTCAGTGGGAGAAGCTGTGGCCTGGAAGAGTTTCAGGCAATTTCAGTCTGCTTGGACAAAACTACTCACTGCCTCCCCAGCTTGACCACAAGCAACTCAGAGCATTTGCTCATCTTGGTTGTTGCTGTCTGCCAGGAAAGTGCTCACAGACTCTCCAAGATAGGTGTCTTAGCTTGCTAAGTAAGAAGGAGATAGTGGCAGAAACACAGAGAAGGGAGAAAGAACTGTTGGCAAGAAATTCCTCTGGGCTAGGTGCTAGCAGCTGGAAGTCTGAGGATAGAGAAGCCAATTTCTTGCACTGCCATGCTTGTTAATATAGTTCACATCCACAGTGAGGATGCCTGAGTATCATGCAACAAACACCTAAAAATCAGAAGTGTGAGATACAGGGTATTAACACACAAAGGAAGTAGCTGAATATTTAAACACCAATAGCAACCTAAACTTCACCCATATGGTCCTTCTGTTCTCCAAGGACTGAAAAACCTTGGTTCTCACAAGAAAGGAGCCGAGTTCTCTCCTTTTGGACATGAGTCACCTAACAAGATGAGACTAACAGCATCAGCACTTGCTGAAGCCTGATCCAACAGCCAAAAACTCCACGAAAAACCTGCTACTGCCTTCAGCTACAAGGAAATGAGAAAAAAACACTATGACCCAAACTTATCAGTCACCAGCATTTCATTAAGCCACTGTATTGAAAGCAATTAAACAGCGGATCACTAAACTCCCTGACAAGATTTTTACACATAAAGTAGGAGACTTCAGCTGACTGCTGATGTCCCCACTGGCAGATCCTGGAGATATTTCTGCATACAGACATCCTGGCTATATTTTTAGGCTGTGATAAGCTTCACAGTTTCAGTCCTAAAGAAGTCAGCTGAGCATTAAAATATGTCTGAGTGCTTTAATGAGACTGGAAAGAGGAAAAGAGAAAAACAAAGTGCAGCAGCTGAAATGCTGGCAATCTAAAGTGCACTGAGGGAAGCACACCCAGGATTTTTCCCTCCCCTTATGAAAGTTTCTTCTTATTTTGTCAGTATAGCTTCAACAGCATCTTAGCTATTCAATGCTTTTGAACCAGTACTAGCAGCACAAGTACACTCACCAAATTTTCCAGGAAACATGATTCCCAGTGGAAGTGTGATTTTGCTGCTTGGTAACTGAGGAGAGGAAAATCACAGTACTTGTCAGGGCCTTTTTGCATCCTCCTCTCTCCTTTAAAGACCCCAAGAATGAGCCTCTGATTTCCCCCTGCACACTTTCAATTCCAGTCACCTAAATGTCTCATGCTTACAGCTGCCATGGACATCATCTGGAGTCTGGGACTGGGAGGAAGAAATCAGACTCCAAAAGAAATCACTTAAGCAGAACAAAGACTTTTCAGAGCTATAGAGCGCTTTTGGAAACATCATCTAACCCAGCCAGCTAAAATTGCTCCTGTGGCTTCACTCACACCACCTCTGCAGGCTGTGGTTTGTCAGCAGTAAAAGCAGAGGAAGGCGGTGAGGGGTGAGGGATGGTTTCAGGAACACACCTTCGTGACCACAGACAGTCTAAGGCACGGCCGGGCGTATGACACGCACGACACGTAGGCAGCTGGAACAGACCTGCCTGACATCAGCCCCACATTTCACCCTGGCTACCTGCCCTCTCCTTGCCAAGCCTCTCTAAAGAAGGCATTACATGCTTGTTGTGTCTTGTGCTCAGACTCCTGCGTGAAAGGGTGTGGGAAATGTTTTCTCTGCACAAGCACAAAACTGCAAGAGGAGTGCAGTGCTCCTACAGAGACCACATCCGCACTGTATGGCAGCTACCCTCACTTTCTGCTTGCTCTTCTCACCTCCCTGCAGCAGCCTACCTTATTCTCAAACTCCTCTTAGCAGGGGGCAAAAGCTCAGAAGCATAGAGCAAGCAAATGTTTACATTGGTATATAACTGCCTCCAACTTTCAACAACTGAAGTTTACTATATCCATGGAGGAGGCTGGGTTTCACTAGCCCCACTCACAAATCTTGAGGCCTTCCTGTCCTGAACTGCTGCTACACTTGCAGCAGAACACAGAGCAGTACCAAGAGCAGCCTGACAGGAAACTGAGAATAGCAGCACTGAAGGTGATATGGCTCTGATAATTTGTTTACAAAGGAGGAAATGTAAACCCAGAGCAGAGTCAGGGAACAAAAAATATAGAGGGAGGGGAAGACAGTGAAGGACAGACCAAAGCAGGTGACAGTCCCTGAAAAAATGTTGGTCACAGGTGTAGGAAAGCCATCCCTAGGTTAAGGCTGAGAAGCTCCAAGCAACAGAGATAATGATTCTGCAGTCCCATTTCATCCACAGACACTGATGAGGCTTATCGAGATGACAGCTTCCCTGCACATCACACACAGTACCTCTCATTAATTTATTTAGCATGGCTACTTACAGGCTTAAATCTGAGAGAGGCTAGTTTAGCTGTTAGGGTTGCCTTCCCTTCATAAAGCTGCCTGTGGTCATGTCAAGGCAGGCATGCAAGAGCAAGAAGTGAGAGGCCAAGGTGACAGGGCAGGGTGTCACTTCGCAGATGCTTTGCCAGCTACTCCCCCTCGCAGCTGTGAAAGCAGACACCTCCCCCCAGAAACCAAACCCTTCCTCAGGCAGTCACAGAAAGCCTTTCACTGCCCCACACCACTGCCTTTTGTATAGTAGTCTCTCCAAGCACCTCTCTGACCACCCATAGGCACAGCCAGCTAGGGAAGGCTCATGGAAAGGGCTGGGCACGCAGAGAAGGCTTCAGTCTGGCAAGCATCATCTGGCAGAGAGAAGAATCCACCTTCAGACCTGGAGGTAAACAAGTAAGGGCAGTTCCTTCAAAGACTTGTGGAAGAAATGCAAGAAAAATCTTGTGTTGTGCTGAGGATGGACATCAGAGATGGAAGGAGGAACTAGGGAGATGGGTGTGCAGACACTGGGTTTGATGTGCTGGGGGTACCACACAGTGCAAAACTGCATTTCCACTGAGAAATCACAAGCAAACTCACAGCAATCTTGAGAGCTGTGACAAAGGTCAGTGGCAGTAAGCCAGGACACCAGGGAAAAGGAAGAATAGGCCCTTCACTACAGTCCATCATAGCCACGTGGAGGAGTTAACAGTCCTGTGTCAACCACTGAGGCAACCTTATAAAGACAAAGGAAAAGGCAACCCACATAAAACTGACAGCTCTGCTTAAAAACCAGCACCTTCACCTCCAAGCACTGCAAGGAAGACATCTGCTCATCTCCTCCCTACAGTGCTCCCCAAATGCAGCACAGCTCCCATCCCAGCTGCCCTACCACAGCCTCTTCCAGCACACATGCTGGCAAACCAGAACAGATTTAAGGCTCAAAGACCCAGGAATGTCTCCAGCCTGTCCTTGGGGCTCAGTCAGTTGCTCCAGGCAGCAAATCACTGCCCCAGGAGGTAAGACAAGAGTTAACATTATCCATCTGCTGTGCTCAGCCCTGCAGATCACTACTGTACCCATGTCCTTCCACAGCAGGTAGGCATGTCTGAGCAGAGGCCTCCAAGTGAAGCACCTCCAAGAACCTGCAAGACAGAGCTTTACTGTATACCTTACACACTGCAAGCAAGCCACAAGGGCTTCCCTCCTCTTTTAGCCTCTGGACAGATGCTATTTTGCCATCTTTTCACAACACTGGAGCACTTTTGCACAACAGGAAGCATTCAGCCTTCACATAGGCATTTAATATTTTTTCCAGAAAGGAGGCTGCATTTTCTATGTAGCTGCACTTGACAGAGTCTCACTCATAGCAGTCCCAGAGTCTGATGAGGCATCATGTGATTTTCAAAAGCACTCAGTGTGCTCCTTACTGTTCCCATTTACTGTAATCCTGCAGTGATTTGCACGGGAGCAGGACAGAGCCACACGTTCCTGAAAAGCCACACCTGCCTAGCACAGGCTCAGCACAGCATCCTTGCCCTTGTTTTCAGTGACATCCCCATCAGGTCCACATATACTGCATGAAAACCCATCACTGCAAAGAAGCCTGGTGACTGGGAAAGAGGCAATGCAAGCAGCCCTAGGAAACATTTACAAAAGTTTATTTATTATTCTCCACTGTAAGGTTTGAAGGTCATTCTGAGAAAAGGAGGCAAGAGCATCTGTACATTCCTTTTGGGTGAGTCTATATAGGCAGGCAGCTGTTTAAAGGCACATCAGGTGTTAAGAGAGTATTTCTTCATAGCTCTGATGAAAAAACAGCCCTTTGGGCACGGAGCTGAAGCTCAGCACAAAGCTATTGCAACACTTTCCAAGTGCTGTGCTCTGGGAGAGTCCTCCTTCACATTCCTCATGCTTTCTCTACACTCCCAAAGCAGAGCTGCATGCTGTCAAAGATGTAGTAGACGCATGGCAACCTTGCTTGTAGGCATCAGTCCTGCCAAAACCTGGTACAACAGCACGCTGAGGGACCTGTGGGGAGGGATGGAGCCATCTGGGAGAAGAGAGGATTTTACAGAGTCAGGCCTTTGGTGCTGTCCTGCAGCAGCTGACTTTAAATTGGAAAAATAATACAGGAAAGATTGGGACACAGTTTGTTTCAGCACCTATTATAAAAGTTACATGTTAAAAGAGTCAGATTATGAAAGCCCTTGCAGAGTCAGGCATGTTCAGTACAAATGAACCCCTTCACTCCTTTGATCACTCACAGGATCTGACCAAGCAATTTGAGGTGGTTACACCTTTACTAGTGACTGCAGCAACATCCAGCAGTGCAGACTCGTGCTGTGGAATGTCCACCTCAGCTGAATTGGTGCAATTTGGGCTTTAATATGATTTTAGGTTGCAAAATTAGAAGGTTGGATTCCAAAATGACTTCATTTAGAAACAGTATGTATGTCATCAAATGAGAAATAAAATCAAAGGAAGTGCTTTCCCTTAGATATCTTAAATATGCATGCCCTGCAACACATTGTTTGGCTGAGGGCTCTGAATATGCCAGATATTTTTAGTGGGCTGTCTTAAAATTTGCATTGTTTGGATCATGATCTACCAGTACTCATGAGTCCACAGGATTAGGAGACCTTAAACTGAGAAGAGATAAGGTTCTTCAGGAGAGCCTAAACCAGTAGAAATCCTGTTTCTTGTCACTAAAGAAATTTATAGTTTGAGCCTGAAATGACTGTAATGTGTTCTCAGGTGTAACTCTGAAGTGCTGTCTCTAAAAACACACATATTATTACAACCATCAGATTTCTCTCTTGATTTCAGTTGGAGGGGTGAAAACAAGAGTGAACTCAGGGAAGCAGGATACTCAGTTTTTTAGAATCAGTACAGCCTATTTTACTGAGGACACAAGGGACAATTTTAATGTCTCTCGTCTCAAAAGGCAGATCAGCCTTTTGCCCTTTAATTGGGGATTTGTAGGGCAGTTCATCCACCCAAACTTGCCCTCATTTTGGCCATATTTTTTATTCCTGTATCACATGTACTCGAAGGCATTCTGAAGGTGCACCAGAAAGAAAGGCTGCCTGCATGCTTGGCTTGGCAGGAGTGTGAATCCCTGACCTTGGCACGCTGTGTGGCACTGATGACTCTCCTCTCTCCTGCAACCATGCTGAAGCTGAAAGATGGTTTCAGGATAGAAGGGGTGGGTAGCTGTGTGTGAGGTGAGGCAAAGGGAGAGGGTGTGAAAGAAACTGGAAGTGATAGATGCAAATTTGCTGAATGCCCTAACCTTTTTATACACAGAGTAATTGCCTGAGCTGGACAAAAGTGATGACTTTATTAAGCTGAATGCCTAAGTAGGGCTGAGAGTCCCAGCTTCTGGAGAGATTAATAGTTTGCTAGCTGCTGAGGCTGGAAGTTCATTGTTCTTCTCTTCAAGGTGTGTTGTGACAACCACAGATGATACAGAGTTATTGGGCAGCTTTTGCCAAGGTAGAGATCTACACATAGATATCTGAAATAAGAATCCTCTCCCCACCAACTCCAAAAATTATATTCTCACTCCCAGTAAAGCAACCCAAGTGCTTTTCCTCAGTAAGGATGGTTTAGTCCCTTGCCTTAATATCCTATGTTTCCTTTGCATGAAAACATGCAGGCATGTGTTTTAAGGTAATAAAGCCTGAATTTGGTAAAGGCAAATGTAAAGTATTCTGTATGATTTGGTCTTGGAGGCTCACAAAGGTGTGTAGAGTCTTCAGGATGAATGTCACCTTTCCTGATGGCAAAGGGATTAGCTTGTTGATGGTGTATGCTTGTTGGTTGCTCTGTTTTCTATAGACATCAAATCTTCCTGAAGACACATAACTATGTCTGTAATGCTTTTGGCTCAGTCAACATTAAACAGCTTAATACTCCTCCTTAAGCTGTACTGGAAAGAATTTATCTCAAGAGACCTTTGTGAAGCTTCCCTTTTGTCAGAAATCAAATATTTGACACTAAAGGCTGCTAGCAGAAAACAGCTGTTCCAGATCCACTGTGAAAAGTCTGCTTAGTGGAACTTCCTGGAGCTACTGGTGCTTAAGCTTTTTTCTTGTTTCACTCCTCCTGCAAAGAGGGGAGCAGGCAGGGGGAATTAACCATTCACCTGCCACTGTCATCCCACCTGTGAGCTGCTCTCAACCTTACCTCCTCCATGCAGCAGCCACACCTCCTCATCTGCAACCTGCTCACGTCCACAGCTGCCTCCAACCCACATGAGCCCAATCACCTCTCCTCCTGAGCAACCAGGGCCTCCTGGCTGCCTTCTCACCCACCAGGAAGAGACTAAAAGAGGAAGATCCACACAGACTGTCCTTCCAAGCAGGTCGTACATCTGAATTCTCAGCTGTTACAGGCTTCATGGTCAACAGGCATGTCACAGTGAGTGCTAAGGTCTCTAGTCACTGTAACCCCGTGCTGAAGTTCAGGACAAGTGGATTTATGTTTTAAAAGAAAGGCTACCAAGTTCAGAAAAACTGGGGTATCTACATCATATAGTGTTTCTTTGTTTTGGTGGGCTTTTATCCTGCTTTTTGAAAGAGATTGAACACAATGATAGTATTTCTAGCTCTACAGGTATGAGCAGATAAATTCCACAATGAATACAGAAGCAATGCTACCCTGCATGCTTGCATCCAGACAGGAAATTTGATAAAAAAACATGTTTTTACCTGCTGCATGTTACCTGAGGAAAGGTTTGAGGCAAATTTAGCAGATATTTTTTTTTCTCTAACTCTTGAAACACTTAAGTAGCAAAGCCCAGATTTTCTCACCAGCAGAAGTGAAATGAAGTTCAAGTGACTTCCAGAGAACTAATGCCTAGACCAGAAAACAAGTTCCACATCTCAAAACTCAAGCATGTATGTTTTCAAAGCTTTACAAATTGCAAACAACCAGCTAGTAATTTCACACTATCCTGCAGCCCAAATCCCAGAAGAGCCTTTACCTTAGGTATTTAGGCCTGCCTTGTGTTCCCCAGCACATGCATGCCTGTCCAGATAAAACACACATCTAAAAATCACCATGCAGAGTGAAAACATCATGTCAGATAAAAAAAAAATATCAACCCAAATGAAGTTACAGGGCTGAAGAAGCAGAAATTTCAATGTAGTTACAGTGAACAAATTTGTTTCCTAAAACAAATTGTATTGCAGTACAAAATTATCACTTCTCATTGAAAACAATTTATGTTAACACTTGATGATGCTCAGGAAATTAATGCAAACTCAGACTGATTTTGTAGAACAACAGGCTCAATACTTCATAACTAATAGCACCAAGTTGGTTCTCCAAGGCATGTCAGAGACACTGGGGACTCCAAGTGTGTACCAAAAAAAATCCAAGTAAAAATTAGGACAGGTCAGACAGAAGCTTCATTCACTATGGTCATGGTAAGAGTACAGTGGGACAGTGACTCTCCCTTCACAACCCTGCCAAGTGACTGCAGAGCAACTATAGACTGTTTCAGGGGGAAAAAATAAAAAAGGTGAAGAAAATCAATCATTTCAGCATTAATAAAGTCAGGTATCCAGCCCTGATAGGGATGGACTCCTCAAGTAGCTAGCTAACCACTGCAGTTCTCAGAAGGCATCAAAGAGTAAATACCATGACAGTGTGGCAAGACTGCTTTTGGTGGAGCCCACCCAGTGTTACCCCAGCTCAGAAGTGAGGGGCTGGAAACCATCACAGGCTTTCAGACTTAGTCAAAAGGAATATTCAATGTTCTTTTAGTTAGGATAAACTACTTGAATATCTTAAATGTTAATTTTATCCCCATAAGGGAAAATCCAAGGAAAGGGCACTTCCAGAAAATAATCCTCTGTTCACTCAGGCTCTTTTAGTGGCATGCATTCCCCCAGTAATTTCTGTTCCCTGTAGTGGAGAGGCACAAAAATCACTCTGCTGGCTGCTATCCTGTCTGCATTCCATCCACAAGCTCAGATGATGTTAATCAAAAAGGTGTGTTTACTGTCACAAGTTTCTTTCATTTCTAAAGGTGCCCTCTAAAGGTCTCCTCTAAGAGGAACTGCTGAAGCAGTTCTGTGCTGCTGCTTGGCATTTTTGTGACATTTTTTGAGCAGCATGAATGAGAAACAAAACTGATTCTTGCTCTAGAGATATGGGAAGTATCTGGTAAATAGGCAGCAGAACAAGCAAAAGATAAAAATAACTATTTGGAATACATAGTAAGGAAAGAAAGGGAAACAAAGTCTTCAAAAGCACTCATTGCAAATAGGACAACTCTTCTCCCCCTGGAAATCAAAGGCAAAACAAGCAAGCTTTGGAAGAACAGGGTTAGATCCACGTTCAGTGCTTTGCATAGTCCCAGAATTTTATTCACAAGCAGACATCATCCTGGGAAATAGTCATCTCTGGTTAAACAATACAATCATGTAGCCTGAAAACACTAATTGAAGCTTTTAGCACGCTGGCAGCATAAGCCTCAGGTACACACACAAAAAGCATGAGAGATGAAAGGGAGTTTCCTCTCCCAAACATAGACCTAAGTGGCAGGAAGGAGATCACCCCACCCCTCTTAAGTCATCTAACCCTCAAAAGGTTCAAAACCCCTGCATATTTTCATGTCTTGATGTTACTGTCAAACACAAGGAAGCCACTCCACAGGCCACGGTAGGTGTTTCTGAAGTCCAGAGGGGGTTCTCCAGGGGCTGCCTGAGAATGCAATCAGTATTGTGTAACAGCCTCCTACAGCAGGAGATGCAGTTCAATTCCAGAGCTGGTCAGAGGTCAAGCCACTTCTAGCTGCCCTCACAGGCTAGTCAGAATCAAGTCATAAGGCAGTAAAACCAAGAGGACTCAGGCCACACTGCCCTGTCCAGCAGAAGCTGGAGAGATGCAGCCACAAGACTCCCAGTTCCAGACATTTCTCCCGTTCTCCACTTCAGACACCTCCTGACAGTCTTCTCTCCATCATCTTCATGGATGGATTATGCACAGGTAGGTCTCAGGACCCTATGTGCCATACATACATCTTCACTTCCTATCAGACATGGGTTCATTCAACAGAGAAGAAGAAAAGTTCTCTTACAAGCCTTTCTATACACAAGGGATAAGGTCATCTTTATCCCACGCAGGAGAGATGGGGGTAAAAGAGGATGACTTGATTCTTCTTGCTCCTATTTCCAAAGGAGAACTAAGAAATTCAGTTCCCACTGCTGCAAGGCAAAGCAGCCCCACACAAAGCAGTGTGTGGGACAGAACTCACCCCCACCTTACTGTTCTCATAAAGACTGCTGTGCCTGTTCACCACCAGCTAAAAAGGGAAGCTGTTCCTTGCTGTATAGCACATCCCTCCCACCTGCCCTAGCCAGCAGAAACCCCACTGCAGGCACAGCCAATAGTGCCATGTCAGCAGAGAAACACAGGTTTCTCAAGGATGGGCACAGGCTCCCCAGAGCAGCTCTGCAGAACCTTTTTCACAATAACCAAAACCTACAGGATAACTGGAAGCTGGTGTCAGATCTTAGCCACAGTCCCGTAAATTAAAGGGTAGAAGAAGGGCATGTGGGATCACACCCCAAGAACTTTTTGTTTCCATTTCCAGATTTCAGACTGCACCTCTTACAGCCCTAACTGAAGGCAGGATTACCTAGTTGCTAGAGGCCCACACTTGAGCATTCAGGATTGATGATATCCATTTCCAGCTCTGATCTAATCACTGGAAAGTTTTCATTTTCATTATCTACTTATGCCTGCTTTATTTTATGGGTAAACAGCAGGCTAGGCCAAAGATGTTTCTCAGACTATGCATCTTTACAGCACTTGGAAGAGTACTGAATCTCTGGGGCCTCTATGCTAGAGTCATGCAGGTAGTTAGGTGATTCCACCCATCAGGTTGGGTGGAACATTCACTAGGCTTGGCTTCCTTCTACTAAGCATCTCATTTATTCAAGGGCCTAAATTTATGGGTCCTCAGAAGACAAACAGTGATTGTGCAGAGAGAAGGGGTAAACACTCCCTATAATCTTGACCTCCTTTTGTAATTGTCTGGAAGCCACTTGTAGGAAAAGCAGGAAAGGCCAAATTCAAGGTCACCTCATACATGCAGCATCCACCACCCCGTTTTGTGAGAAAGAGACAAAAGATACACTGACAGAAAAAAAGAAAAAGACCAGTGGAATCAGTCAGGTCAGATTTGAACAAACTACCTGGGGAACTCTGGCTATTTTGTACACATCTCATCTCTCTATTATCAATAATAGGATAGGCTACAGAAGCCCCAAGCCCTACAGAGGGTAGCCTGCAGTTTGAGGAAAGGTGATGTCTTACTGCTCTAATTACCCATGGAAGAATTCTAGTTATATTATGGAAGCAGAAATACCTGTATCTTTACCACACACCAAACCCAAGAAGTTAATGCAAGGTTAACTGGAAGGCAAACATTCAAAAGAAAGTAAAAAAGAAAGAACAGTTTCAGAATTTCTCAAAATAACAATACACAACTAAAGCACTCCTCCACCCTGGGCAGGAGGCATTACCTGCCTGTGGTTCTGCACACACAGGTTCTGCCCATTAGAACACAAGGAAGAAAATGCAATTTTAGTCTCAGGAACACAAAGCTGCAATGACCTTCTAGATTAAGAAATTATGAAGAAACAAAGGCACAAACCAACAAGAGATTTCCAAGTGAGGAAAACAAAATTTATAAACCCTTTTGGCCAAAAACAAGTTTGTTCTTCACAATACTTGACACAGGTATCTTCTCCTTGATGTAATTGAGAAGTTTTCCAACAGCAGCTGGACAAGAGTAGGCATAAGGATGCAGTGCAGTTGGAGAGACAAAGCAGAAGCCACTTGACTCACAGCTCCCTCTTCCTTGTTGTAAAGAGGTAACAATGCCAAATAAAATCCAAAATCTGACCATCTGTGCTCACCTCTGTTTTGATGCACTTCCCAGGCAAACTGAGACCTGTCTCCCCATCAATGCTGCTCAGCTTCAGCTTTCCAGAGCCAGCATTATTCAGCATCACTGCTGTGTTATTACACATATCTTCAGCTCTGTTAGCTCCTCCAGCTGCAGAGCAAGCAATGTAAAGCAGCTTCCATAACCTTCCCAGCCCACGAGCCTCAAGACAAGTCTGAGGTACATAAAAAAAAAAGCTGGCTTACCTGGCTTGCTTCCTTCACAGTCATGACCCAGCTGGCCTTTGGTGTTCAAGCCACAAGTATATACTTCCCCATCTTCCAACAGGAACATGGAGTGGTTTCCTCCACAGGCCACCTCTTTGACATTTCTGTCATGAATGAATCCATACACCTGTGGCTCAGGAATGATGACCTGGAAGTTGCTACCTATCCCAGGTTGTCCAAAAGACGAGTATCCCCAGCATAGCATTTTCTCCCTTTTCAGCAAGTCATGTATCCTTCCTGGAAAAAGGAAACAGGGAAAAGGGCACGCATGAAGCAAGTACTCAACAAGTGATCCTACAGAGACAAGCTGATCAGAGCAGGAGGAGGACACAACCAAATAAGGCACTTCCTGCGTGGCTGTCAGGCTAAAAAAGGATTTCCACCATTACACAGACAAAAAGGAATGAAGACAGCTCAGCTCAAGGTATTGATTCAGCACCTTCATACCCTGCCCATCTCTATCTCTAAGGCAGTAGAAGTGTTCTGAAATATAGCACAGAAGAGCTCATTGCAGCTAAAACAGTCTGCTTCAAAAACCACAAACTGACTAACTCCCCAAACCAACTTTAATGCTTTTTGGACCAACAGGTCCAAACTTGAACTTTTAGAGTTTAGAGTTCCAACTCTTTTAGAGTTTTAGAGTGTCATACTTGGGACCACTGCTTCAAGGAATCTCTAAAAGTTATCTCAAAGGTGGTTAAACTAGGCCTGAGAAGACTGACAGAGGTATTTATTGTGTACTGGCCAACACAGAACTGTATTATTTCCAATAAATCCAGATTAAGAAGTATTCTGTTCAGCTGCACACACTCTTACGACCCAAACATGTGCATGCACACAGCAGGAAGGATTTCCCAAGAAACAGCAGTTCACATGGAGTTCACTGACAGCTTGGCCCTGACAGCAGTGGAGAGATAACGTTGATGCTGCGTGCCAGCAGTCAGGCATTATCTTTTGCACCATGCTCAGTGGAAGTCAGGGATTGCAGAGTAGGGTAACGTGGGAATGGGAAAACCATAGCAATATAAAAGGCCCAAGGAATTACTCAGCCTAAACCTGGTAATGACAACAGGATGCTCATGCATAAAAAGCTGAGAGGAGGGTATCGGCTCTCATTTCAGAAGCATGTGAAAGATTTTAGTAACACTCCCTTGTCACTCCTAATCTCAATAGATTTATTTGTTAAACATTCTAGACTAATAAGGCATTGAGAACTCCTCTGCTTCAGCCAGAAAACGATTAAAACCTTTTTCTCATAAAGGGATTAAGAAAGCACAGAAGAAAATGAAAGGTCGGAGACATCAAGTCTCATGACTCACCATGCCAAGTTTTAAACTGAGGCCATTTACAGCAGCAGCATTTACTGTGTTAGCACAGGCTCAAAAAGCAAAAAGTAACCCTTAAAGCACCTCAAGGAAAAGAAAAAAAAAAAGATTCCTTCTCCCACTCTTGAGCAGTTAGGAAACACACAGGCTAAAGTTTGCTTCTGAAGCCTAGTGCTAATCCAAGCTCTAGGTATTAGCAAGAAAGCCTTTCCTAATATAAGCCCTAAGCAAAGGGTGTTCATCTCCTACCCTGCTACCCTTGCCTGTCAGCTGTGGTCCCTTCCAACCAGGCAGCCCTGAGCTGGATGGGGGAGGGAGATGATTGGATTTTCCAGTTGTACTTAATCGGTGGCGCAATTTCCTACCACAAACAGTTTACTAGGACCTCTTATTAGCTGCTTTAAAGCATGCTATAAATCCCACTTATCCCTAACAGCCCTTGCTCCTTTATAGCATAATTCCATCCATCCACATCCACACGTGTGTTTATCACTGGCCAGCTCCAAAGCAGCCAGAGGAAAAAGCAGGAGGTTACATGGCTCTGTCTACTTCAATCAGTCCCTGTGCACACCGTGTACTGGGCTGCCCTCAGTGCAGCAGCCTCTACACTGTCTCCTGCACTAAGAATAGGAATGTCGTGGGATGCAGTAAAACTGAAGTGTGTGCCTGTGCTTTAAATGACACAACTGCTATATTTATAGTGAACTTCATGTTCTGTCTCAAAAAAAAAAGAAAACAAAACAGCATAAGCAACACCCCAGTGGTGGCAACACTAAGGCAGGCAGGGAATCTTTTCAGAACTGACATCTGAAACAGCAGAAATCTGCAACTTCCATTCCCCTCTGCCTGGGGAGTCACCTTGTTATGAAGGTCTGAGCAGCACAATAGCAGCAAACCTGAAGATCCAGAGATCACATCCCCTGCTAGAATAAGCAGATGTTGTGGCTGAGCTGAAAAGTCTTCACCCCTACACAACTTGAACTACAGTGACCTTGTACAACATGAGCTAAATATTAATTTGGGATACCTTTCTAAAAGTGTTCCTGAACAGTCTGCTCCCCATAGACTACAATCATCTGTCCTGGTCCTAATTTCTTTTAAAATGCTAAAAATAATTTAATTACTTTCCTTGTGTTCATATTCCACACAAGAAGTTGCTGGAATGGGCCAGGGGATGCCATGTGATGGATAAGAGATGGTTTTTCCTTTGGGTAAGGCACTATTTAAAACAGGAAGAGTTCAAACTGCCAGTAAATCATACCCATGCTAGGGTGATATTTCAGGAGTGCAACCTGCATTCAAGCTAGGCCAGATTTTCTGAAGCACCCTGAAGTTTAAACAATCCCTATGGCACATGATGAGGCATGCCAAACCCTTTAAAAAATCTTGCCTTGGCAATATTTTTAGTTGTTTTTTTTAAGCACCTCCCCTGAATCCCATCCCTCTCACCCTCCAAATATTTTGCTGACAAATACCTGTGCAGCACTACTCAAAGGAGAAGGAGCAGCACTTTCCACTCAAGAGTGAAAACCAACTTAGCCACTTCCCACATGCATGTATGGGCATGGCTACATATTTTTCCAATGGCCTGGTGAGCCACATTTTTAACTTACTTCCTTTGAAGACTTAGCACATTTTTAAAACCATAATGTTTGTTTTTTTCTCCCCCTAGAAAAGCTGCTGCAAGTCTTAATACATCATGTCTTCAAGTAGGAACTGTGTCCTCAAACACAGAAAGGCTTCAAATGACAATTTCATGCACGGTTTCCAACCTGGTTAAGGCAGTTGCTCTTCTCTGACATCAGCAGAGGAATTAAAAATGTATGTTTCACTGCAAACTACCTCTAAAAGCTCCATATCCTCCTCACTATGTACTTGTTTTAGTACAAGTTTCTAGTGCATACAGACACTAACACAGATGTATGTCTGCAAATACACACATATATATATAAAAAATGTAGACAAGGTTTATATTCACTTATCTGAAATTTTAAGAGGGACTAATTACTCCTAACACTCAGCTTGACACATCTTAAAAAGCTGACTTTTTATATTCAGAAGACAAACCCTTAGGGAAAGTGTTTTCTTTTAAATGCATGAGTTAGGGCATTAAAGTTCCCAGTCCCTTTTAAAAACTGGATTGCAAAAAAACACAAGAGATGCAGTACCAACCTGTTCTTCACAGATCACAACCCAGCCAGCTTGGTATTTATATTAAGAGAGATAAAAACAGATGCAATGCAGCAAAGCTGGTCATTTGCAGAGCCTCTCTATATATAAAAAAAATAAAGAGGGGGAGGGGAGGGAAGGTATAACCCAACATCCTCAAACCCTGATGTTCCAGGAATAATTCACCTTCAAAACAGTGAAGGATGTACACAGCACAGTTAGATAGAGGAAAATCTCACCCTGTGGAATATTTTGCAGAAAACTATGCCGGGTAGAAGACTGAACCCCCTGCTACAACACAGCTCAGCTGACACACTAATTATATGCCATTTGGTGAGAATACAGTCCTGATGGCTTGGTAAAATAACAATGCTACATGTAAAATCATACCAAGACATGGCTTATTTTGCTTTTTTTCTTTTTAATAGCTATCACGACATACACAGTCTCTTCACATCACCAAACAAACGTTCTAAAGTCACAGCTGCAAGAGCAACTGCACCCTTTCTGGGAAAGTTAGCTAAGTAAATATTGTGCTCTCAACAAGCAACACTCGAGGCTGAATGCTCTCCAAACAAAGAGATCTGCCAAGTGACAGGGCATGAATAAACAAGTTTTTTTTTTTCCTTCGCCGTTGTTTGCGAGATTTCAGCTAGCAAATGTGCTCCTTCTATCAGCATTGCCCAATATCATAGGAATTTACTGCTTCTTGCTGCCACTAAACCTCCAAGCCCCCTTCCCTCTTCCTTTCGCCTCCATTGTACCGCAGCTCCCAGTCCGGCGCAGCCCAGGCTATGGAGCAAGAACAGGCGAGGCGTAACAGCGAGGCAGCAACGGCGCTTCGTTGTATACCCACACGCCCGGAGCGGGAGATGTCCACGAAGAAAACGCTTAAAAACAAATAAATAAAACCAAGCGCGACCCGCGACATCTCCATTTTAGAACCCGGCGGGAACACCTCACCACCTTCACCCCAGCCGCAGGCTTCTCGGCCTCTC